>NW_024749368.1:0-44478 GCF_018991925.1 Homarus americanus
TTACTATAATGGTGCTACTATAATGGTGTTACTATAATGGTGCTACTATAATGGTGTTACTATAATGGTGTTACTATAATGGTGTTACTATAATGGTTTACTATAATGGTGTTACTATAATGGTGCTACTATAATGGTGCTACTATAATGGTGCTACTATAATGGTGCTACTATAATGGTGTTACTATAATGGTGTTACTATAATGGTGCTACTATAATGGTGTTACTATAATGGTGTTACTATAATGGTGCTACTATAATGGTGCTACTATAATGGTGTTACTATAATGGTGCTACTATAATGGTGCTACTATAATGGTGTTACTATAATGGTGTTACTATAATGGTGTTACTATAATGGTGCTACTATAATGGTGTTACTATAATGGTGTTACTATAATGGTGTTACTATAATGGTGTTACTATAATGGTGCTACTATAATGGTGTTACTATAATGGTGTTACTAATGGTGTTACTATAATGGTGCTACTATAATGGTGTTATTACTATAATGGTGTTACTATAATGTGCTACTATAATGGTGTTACTATAATGGTGTTACTATAATGGTGCTACTATAATGGTGTATATATGCTACTATAATGGTGCTACTATAATGGTGTTACTAAATGTGCTACTATAATATGTTACTATAATGGTGTTACTATAATTTGTTACTATAATGGTGTTACTATAATGTGCTACTATAATGGTGTTACTATAATGTGTTACTATAATGGTGTTACTATAATGGTGTTACTATAATATGCTACTATAATGGTGTTACTATAATGGTGCTACTATAATGGTGTTACTATAATGGTATACTATAATGCACTATAATGGTGTTACTATAATGGTGTTACTATAATGGTGTTACTATAATGGTGCTATAATGAATTGTTACTATAATGGTGCTATAAGGTGCTTACTATAATGGTGTTACTATAATGGTGTTACTATAATGGTGTTACTATAATGGTGCTACTATAATGGTGTTACTATAATGGTGTTACTATAATGTGTTACTATAATGGTGTTACTATAATGTAGTGTTACTATAATGGTGCTACTATAATGGTGCTACTATAATGGTGTACTACTATAATGCTATAATGAGCTTACTATAATGGTGTTACTATAGTGTTACTATAAATGTGTTCTACTATAATGGTGTTACTATAATGGTTACTATAATGTGTTACTATAATGGTGTTACTATAATGGTGCTTACTATAATGGTGCTACTATAATGGTGCTACTATAATGGTGTTACTATAATGGTGCTACTATAATGGTGTTACTATAATGGTGTTACTATAATGGTGCTACTATAATGCTACTATAATGGTGTTACTATAATGGTGTTTACTATAATGGTGCTACTATAATGTGTGTTACTATAATGGTGCTACTATAATGGTGTTACTATAATGGTGTTACTATAATGGTGTTACTATAATGGTAAGCTACTATAATGGTGTTACTATAATGGTGTTACTATAATGGTGCTACTATAATGGTGTTACTATAATGGTGCTACTATAATGGTGTTACTATAATGGTGCTACTATAATGTTACTATAATGGTGCTACTATAATGGTGTTACTATAATGGGTGCTACTATAAATGTTTACTATAATGGTGTTACTATAATGGTGTTACTATACTATAATGGTGCTACTATAATGTTTTACTATAATAGTAGCTACTATTTGGTGCTTCATAATGGTGTTACTATAATGAATGTACAAGTGTTACTATAATGGTGCTACTATAATGGTGTTACTATAATGGTGTTACTATGTGTGCTACTATAATGGTGCACTGGTGCTACTATAATGGTGTTACTATAATGGTGTTACTATAATGGTGTTACTATAATGGTGCTACTATAATTTGGCTACTATATGGTGTTACTATAATGGTGCTACTAATGGTGTTAATTAATGGTGCTACTATAATGGTGCTACTATAATGGTGTTACTATAATATGTTACCATAATGGTACTATAATGAAGTGCCTATAATGGTGCTACTATAATGGTGCTACTATAATGGTGTTACTATAATGGTGTTACTATAATATCATAATGGTGCTACTATAATGGTTACTATAATGGTGTTACTATAATGGTGCTACTATATGGTGTTACTATAATGGTGTTAACATAATGGTGCTACTATAATATGTTACTATAATGGTGTTACTATAATGGTGTTACTATAATGTTGCTACTATAATGGTGTTACTATAATGGTGTTATCACAATATTATGTTACTATAATGGTGCTTACTAAATGGTGTTACTATAATGGTGTTACTATATTAATTATTTACTATAATGAATTGTTACTATAATAGTTGCTACTATAATGAATTGCTACTATAATGGTGTTACTATAATGAATTGCTATATAATGAATTATTTACTATATTAATTGTTACTATAATGGTGTTACTATAATGAATTGTTACTATAATGGTGTTACTATAATGAGTTGTTACTATAATGATTGTTACTATAATGAATTTACTATAATGGTGTTACTATAATAGATTGTTACTATATTAGTTGCTACTATAATGGTGCTACTATAATGGTGTTACTATAATGGTGTTACTATAATGAATTGTTACTATAATGAATTATTTACTATAATGGTGTTACTATAATGGTGCTACTATAATGAATTGTTACTATAATGATTGTTACTATAATGGTGTTACTATGATGGTGTTACTATAATGGTGTCAAGTTCCACACCACAGTAGAGGACCTGTCTGCTTTGTCAGGTCCCACACCACTAGAGAGACCTGTCTGCTGTGTCGGTCCCCCAGCACAGTGAGGACCTGTCTGCTGTGTCAGGTCCCCACAGCACCGTAGAGGACCTGTCTGCTGTGACAGGTCCCCACAGCACCGTAGAGGACCTGTCTGCTGTGTCAGGTCCCCACACCACAGTAGAGGACCTGTCTGCTGTGTCAGGTCCCCACACCACAGTGAGGGACCTGTCTGTGACAGGTCCCCACACACAGCAGAGACCTGTCTGCTGTGTCAGGCCCACCACCGTAGAGGACCTGTCTGCTGTGTCAGGTCCCCACACCACAGCAGAGGGACCTGTCTGCTGTGTCAGGTCCACACCACAGCAGAGGACCTGTTGCTGTGACAGGTCCCCACACACCACAGTGGGGACCTGTCTCTGCTGTGTCAGGTTCCCAGCACCGTGGAGGACCTGTCTGTGACAGGTCCCCACACCACAGCAGGACCTGTCTGCTGTGTCAGGTCCCCACACCACAGCAGACCTGTGCTGTGTCAGGTCCCCACATCACCGTATAGGACCTGTCTGCTGTGTCAGGTTCCACAGCACCGTAGAGGACCTGTCTGCTGTGACAGGTCCCACATCACCGTAGAGGACCTGTCTGCTGTGTCAGGTCCCACACACAGTAGAGGACCTGTCTGCTGTGTCAGGTCCCCACAGCACCGTGGGGACCTGTCTGTGTCAGGTCCCACCCACCGTGAGGACCTGTCTGTTGTGTCAGGTCCCCCCAGAGGACCTGGAGACAGGTCCCCACACCACCGTGGGGGACCTGTCTGCTGTGTCCGGCCCCACACCACCATGAGGACCTGTCTGCTGTGTCAGGTCCCACACCACCGTGAGGACCTGTCTGTTGTGTCAGGTCCCCACACCACCGTGGGGACCTGTCTGCTGTGTCAGGTCCCCACACACCATAGAGGACCTGTCTGTTGTGTCAGGTCCCCACACCACCGTAGAGGACCTGTCTGCTGTGTCAGGCCCCCACCACCGTAGAGGACCTGTCTGTTGTGTCAGGTCCCCACACCTGCATGAGGGACCTGTCTGCTGTGTCAGGTCCCACACCACCGTAGAGGACCTGTCTGCTGTGTAGGTCCCCACACCACCGTAGAGGACCTGTCTGCTGTGTCAGGTCCCCACACCACCGTAGTGGACCTGTCTGCTGTGTCAGGTCCCCACACCACAGTAGAGGGCCTGTCTGCTGTGTCAGGTCCCCACACCACCGTAGAGGACCTGTCTGCTGTGTCAGGTCCCCACACCACAGTAGAGGACCTGTCTGCTGTGTCAGGTCCCCACACCACAGTAGAGGACCTGTCTGCTGTGTCAGGTCCCCACAGCACCGTAGAGGACCTGTCTGCTGTGTCAGGTCCCCACACCACCGTAGAGGACCTGTCTGCTGTGTCAGGTCCCCACACCACCGTAGTGGACCTGTCTGCTGTGTCAGGTCCCCACACCACAGTAGAGGGCCTGTCTGCTGTGTCAGGTCCCCACACCACCGTAGAGGACCTGTCTGCTGTGTCAGGTCCCCACACCACAGTAGAGGACCTGTCTGCTGTGTCAGGTCCCCACACCACAGTAGAGGACCTGTCTGCTGTGTCAGGTCCCCACAGCACCGTAGAGGACCTGTCTGCTGTGTCAGGTCCCCACAGCACCGTAGAGGACCTGTCTGCTGTGTCAGGTCCCCACACCACCGTAGAGGGCCTGTCTGCTGTGTCAGGTCCCCACACCACCGTAGAGGACCTGTCTGCTGTGTCAGGTCCCCACACCACCGTAGAGGACCTGTCTGCTGTGTCAGGTCCCCACACCACAGTAGAGGACCTGTCTGCTGTGTCAGGTCCCCACACCACAGTAGAGGGCCTGTCTGCTGTGTCAGGTCCCCACACCACCGTAGAGGACCTGTCTGCTGTGTCAGGTCCCCACACCACCGTAGAGGACCTGTCTGCTGTGTCAGGTCCCCACATCACCGTAGAGGACCTGTCTGCTGTGACAGGCCCCCACACCACCGTAGAGGGCCTGTCTGCTGTGACAGGTCCCCACATCACCGTAGAGGACCTGTCTGCTGTGACAGGCCCCCACACCACCGTAGAGGACCTGTCTGCTGTGTCAGGTCCCCACAGCGCCGTAGAGGACCTGTCTGCTGTGTCAGGTCCCCACAGCACCGTAGAGGACCTGTCTGCTGTGTCAGGTCCCCACAGCACGTAACGGCAGGAGGTTCGCCTCGTTAGGTGGGAGACGTGTGTGTCAGGCGAAAAGAGGGAAGCGTCTCTCTCGGTCGATCGGTCTCGGGTCTGAGGTCTTGGGGTCTCGGATCAATGGTCTCGGGTAATATATTTAAGTACAATAATAACGGGACGGCCATCTAACTACTCGGATCCTCATTTCCGCCACATAAGGGTCCAGTTTACCATATAAGTCGGCCCCCTAATTACCTTACCCCGGCTTAGGACGCATGTGTGTCTGACCACATCATGTAATCAGGTTAGGTCCAGGTACTCAAGTTATAACCCACCTGGCAATAGTCCTCAGGGGGTGGGGGGGGGGTCCGTATATACTTACCCAAACAGTGAGTACATTTTAGCTTAAGGTCCGCGTAGATAATATTCCTACAAAACTATAAAAAAAAAATACATTTGTAAATATTTCTCTCAACATTCTTACATTACTTATTTCAGGTGTTATCCTACCTACCTACCTACCCCCGGCTCCTCCTCCCCCACCCCTCTCGCGCCAGCCTGGATCAGTCAAACTACCTTTGATCTAGTCTCAGTCGACTTCCATCTCAACCTCAGTCAGCCCCCCACACACCTCGGTAAATCAGGAGGTGTGGGGATTAAGACACCTTGTTCTAGGATTAAAAGTTAGGTAGGAATATTTATTTTTTTATTAAAGATCCAGTTTACTAACATTAATGAAATGTTATATATATATATACGTAAAGTAATATTATTAAGTACGGTACAGGAATTATGTTACAGGAATTATGTTACAGGAATTATGTTACAGTTCCATGTAGTCATTTTCCCACCCTGCTACAAAGACCCTTTTCACAAAATATCTCTGAGCACAAGATATATTTTTGTCGTATTGTTTTTGTTTGTATTTTATAATAGTTTTGTTTATTTATTTGTTTACGAGAGGTAGATTACTAGTAGAGAGAGAGAGAGTGAGAGAGAGAGAGAAAATACTCCCACCATCATCATCAGGTCACCCTCCCTCCCCTCCTCCTCCCCCATCCCCTACCGTAACACAAGTCAGAGACATCATTAATACACCTGATCTTTAAGGTGTTCCCCCCTCCCTCACCACCCACTCTCCCTCTCCTCTCTCACCCCTCCCTCACCACCCACTCTCCCTCTCTCACTCCCCTCCCTCACCACCCATTCTTCAGTCCTCCCTACCGACCCATCCCGACTGACCCTAACCCACCCCTACCTTACGCCCACCCCTCATAATTAACCCATTCTTCCCTACAGACACCCACGCCCTCTCTTACATACAGCCTCAAACTCAACTGAATCCAGAAACAATTTGGATAGAATTAATCGATGGTCGAGAAACATTAATCGAAGGAGTAACATATAGACCTAATGTTGATAGAGTTAATGAACGACTTATTTGGGACGAAATGCGCAGGGCTTCCATACATAGTAAAGTCTGTATAGTAGACAAGTTAAACTTTAGCCAAATAGATTGGATCGACCTTACAGGTAACTCAGAATCAGAGGATTTTCTTGAAATAGTTCAGGACTGTTTCCTAAGTCAACATATAACCGAACCCACCCGGGGGTAATAATATACTCGATTTAGTTCTGTCAAACAGAGAAAAGCTCAGTAATGTCGAGGTAGGAAACGAACTTGCCAACAGCGATCACAAAAAAAAATAAGATTTCAATTAGAATTTAATGGCAGACACAAGGAAAATTCCATTAAAGTCACAGATTTCAGAAGGGAAAACTTTGATAGGTTGAAAAGGCAGCCGAGAGAAGGGGTATTATGTTTGGGGACCCGGGATGGATTACACGACCTCATGTGAGGTGACCCCACACAATGTACCCTCAGAGGGCGAGCTCACTTTACCTGGAGACCTGACAACGATATCCTCACAGAATATGACTGTTGAGGATGACCTGATCACGGGATCTGAGGTTGACGAGTTACACAACAAATTAAATAATGAGTTACTTAATGCACAAAGGCAGAACATACCATACAGAAAACTCAGATCAGACAACAATGACCCTAAATGGATAAACAATTAATTAAAGAATAATATTGGACAAAGGAAGGCTATAGGTAGGAGAATAAATCGTGTGAACTTTACCTCTGAGATTATTATAAGGTATTGCCCGGTAGTGTTAAGACCGAGATAAGAAAAGCAAAGAGGAATAATGAAATGAAGGTAGCAAGGGAGGCGAAGTCAAATCCCAAGATATTCTTTCAAAAACATCAAACCAAAACACGAGAAAAGATTGGACCTTTACAGTCAGATACCGGTGAGCTAACTGATAACGACGGTAAAATGAGCAATAATCTGAATTAATATTTTTCAACAGTTTTCACCACCGAAAATTTGAACATGATACCCGAGGCACCGACTATATACAGAGATGGTGAAGAAAATAGATTAAGGGAGATAGTAGCGACTAGTAACGATGTTAGTAAGCAAATAGACAAATTAAAGCCTAGTAAGTCACCTGGTCCCGATGAGATATTTGCCAGAGTATTAAAAGAACGTAAGGAAGAGCTTAGTATGCCCTTAGCAAAGTTGTTTAACATGCCCTTACAAACGGGTGTATTATCAGAATCCTGGAGGATAGATAATGTAATACCGATTTTCAAGAGGGAGATAGATCACTATCCTCTAACTACAGTCCAATCAGCTTAACATTAATTGCAGGCAAGTATTCGAAATCGCCTGGAGATGCACAAGTTGATCAATGATTCCTAACATGGCTTCACATGCGGGCGTTCATGTGTAACTAATCTATTAACATTCTTTTCAGCTGTTTTCGAATCAGTGGACGAGGGGTACAATTATGATGTGGTATATCTTGACTTTAGTAAAGCCTTCGACAGAGTCCCCCAACGAAAGACTAATAAGGAAAGTGGAGGTTCATGGCATTAAAGGTGAAATTATAAAATGGATTAGGGCGTGGTTACAGGACAGAAAACAGCGAGTGAGCATCAACGGAACTAAATCCCATTGGAGCAACGTCACAAGAGGAGTACCCCAAGGCTCAGTACTTGGACCATTATTATTTATCATATACATAAACGACATAGGCTTTTAAAGCGTAAAGTGAAGTATTATACTTGTGATAACTGGATGAATTGGACAAAAACAAGAACAAGAGTTACATGCGTGGCTGCAAACAAAGCTTTTTAAATTCTTATCTTAAAGCATTCATGTGACATGATTGTTTTTCTGATAATCCTCTGGAAATTTTATGTCAACAAATTGCTGTTCAGTACCCTTTGTAATATGCACCATGTACTGTATTTTGGAATACTGAGTAAAGTATTTTGTATTTTGTTTTGTATTTTGGAACACGGTGTATACTATTCTTATATTTTTTTCTTTAAACTTTTCACAATAAAGATGCATAACACAAAGGAATATATTTATGTTATCCTAATTATACAAATTATATTCACTGTGGGCTGGGGCGACGATTCTACAGGTGGAGCAGGCTGGAGTGATAATTCTTCAGGTGGGATATCCTGGGGTGACGATTCTTCAGGTGATCCAGTAAATTTGCTGATGACAGTTAAATAGGGCGTGTAATTAAATCTGACGAGGACTCCGCAAAATTACAGGAAGCTCTAAACAAATTTTTCGAATGGTCTGAAAATTTGCAGATGAAATTCAATGTGGACAAATGAAAAGTAGTTAGTCTTGGAGATGTAAACAGAGAAACCAGATACCAGATGAACAACGATGTTACTGAGAAATCTGAATATGAGAAATATTTACGAGTAATGATAAGTAGGAATCTTAAGCCAAGTAAACAATGTGTATTTACTCGAAACAAGGCTAATAAAGTGTTAGTTGCAAGACTAGCGAGGTCATCCTGAAACTATATCTTGCGCTTGTGAGACCTCACTTGGATTAGGCAGTTCAATTCTGGTCACCGTATTACAGAATGGATATAGAATCCTTGGAAAGAATTCAGAGGAGAATGACAAGACTAATCCCGGGCATTAGGAACCTTGAGTACAGAGACAGGTTAAAGCATCTTAATTTGCACTCCCTCGAGAGACGTAGAGTGAGGGGCGATATGATACAGCTGTATAAATGGAAGTCAGGGCTACGCAAAAGGGACATTACAAAGGTACTCAAACTATCCAACCAGGAGCGAACTCGTAACAATGATTTTAAATTAAACAAATTTAGATTTAGGCGCGAGATAGGTAAACATTGGTTTGGAAATAGAGCAGTGGATGAGTGGAACAAGTTACCAAATATCATCATTAACTCGAATACGCTGGATAGCTTCAAACATAGGGTGGATGCTTATATGAGCAATAGGGGTTGGGTGTAAATGGGACTGTTCTTATGTATGAGTGTATGCTTATTTGTGTATGAGTGTATGATCACCTCTTTATGAGTATATGATTACCTGTATATGAGTGTATGCATATTTGTGTGTGAGTGTATGGTTACCTTTTTATGGATACCTGTGTATGAAGTGAAGTATTCAACACACCTAACCCCACGAGATCCTACCCCCTCCCCCTACCCCCTCCCCCACCCCCTCCAGGACGCCACCAGGATCATTAGTTTGAACGATATCCATCAAGGTGTGATTTATTACCTGCAGTTTTATAAAGGTGTATTGGGAAGATGGTGGGTGAGGGAGGGTGTGTAGGGAGGGGGGAGGGTGGCTAGAGGATGAGGGTGTGGGTGGGTGGGTGTAATGGGGTGTAGGGAGGGGGAAGGATGATGAGGTGTAGGACGGGAGAAGGGTAAGGGTGAGCGGGGGATGAGGGTGTGGTTGCAGTGAAGGAACGTAAGAATGGTGGAAACTGCAGCGGGTCTATTGGCCCATACTGGGCAGCTCCATTACACCCAACCCCTATCGCTCATATATCCATCCAACCTATGTTTGAAGCTATTCAGCGTGTTCGAGTTAATGATGATATTTGGTAACTTGTTCCACTCATCCACTGCTCTGTTTCCAAACAAATGTTTACCTATTTCGCGCCTAAATCTAAATTTGTCTAATTTAAAACCATTGTTACGAGTTCGCTCCTGGTTGGATAGTTTGAGTACCTTTGTCATATCACCATTCTTTAGCCCTGACTTCCACTTATACACCTCGATCAGGTCGCCCCTCACTCTACGTCTCTCGAGGGAGTGCAAATTAAGATGCTTTAACCTGTCTCTATACTCAAGGTTCCTAATGCCCTGGATTAGTCTTGTCATTCTCCTCTGAATTCTTTCCAAGGATTCTATATCCATTCTGTAATACGGTGACCAGAACTGAACTGCGTAATCCAAGTGAAGTCTCACAAGCGCAAGATATAGTTTTAAGATGACCTCGCTAGTCTTGTAACTAACACTCCTTTGTATGAACCCAAGTACTTTATTAGCCTTGTTACGAGGAAATACACATTGTTTACTTGGCCTAAGATTCTTACTTACCATTACTCCTAAATCTCTCTCGCAGTCGGATTTCTCAATAACATCGTTATTCATCTGATATCTGGTTTCTCTGTTTACATCTCCTATACTGTGTACTTTACATTTGTCCACATTGATTTTCATCTGCCATTTTTCAGACCATTCGAAAAATTTGTTTAGATCTCCCTGTGGTTTTGTGGAGTACTCGTCAGATTTAATTACACGTCCTATTTTAGTGTCATCAGCAAATTTACTTATGTTGCTGTCTACGCCAATATCTATGTCGTTTATGTATATAATAGATAATAATGGTCCAAGTACTGAGCCTTGCGGAACTCCACTAGTAACGTTGCTCCAATGGGATTTAGTGCCGTTAATGCTCACTCGATGTTTCCTGTCCTGTAACCACTCCCTAATCCATTTTAAAATATCTCCTTTAATACCATGTGCTTCTACCTTTCTTATTTGTCTTTCGTGGGGGGACTCTGTCGAAGGCTTTGCTAAAGTCAAGATATACCACATCATAATTGTGCCCCTCGTCCACCGATTCGAAAACAGATGAAAAGAATGTTAATAGATTAGTCAGACATGAACGCCCGCTTGTGAAGCCATGTTGGGAATCATTGATCAACTTGTGTTTCTCCAGATGATTAACACCCAGGTACAACGACCATCCAGACAGTGGACGCCAACATCAGGTCACAAGAATGTTTACAAGTCTAGCTCAAACATTACCAGATCTATAGTTAATCTATATGTTGACTCTTTGTTTACTTATTTTTGTATTGGAAGCTTTTGTCAATCAAGTGACCCACTCCCCGCTTCCACCATATGTAACCTATCACCTCTGTTCATTGTATATTTTCACCATACACTCATACAAAAATAACCATACACACATACACAAATAACCATACACACATACACAAATAACCATACACTCATACACAAATAACCATACACACATACACAAATAACCATACACACATACACAAATAACCATACACACATACACAAATAACCATACACACATACACAAATAACCATACACTCATACACAAATAACCATACACTCATACACAAATAACCATACACACATACACAAATAACCATACACACATACACAAATAACCATACACACATACACAAATAACCATACACACATACACAAATAACCATACACACATACACAAATAACCATACACACATACCAACACATCTCCACTAGACTGAGTACACACACACACACACACACACACACACACACACACACACACACACTCTCTCTCTCTCTCTCTCTCTCTCTCTCTCTCTCTCTCTCTCTCTCTCTCTCTCTCTCTGGGTCTTTATCCTTGGTCTTAAGCGTCATTCCTCCCCTCTTCCCACCTTCATCATATTTCCTCTTCCCCTTCTCTTCAGTATGCTAAGTTGAGTTAATCTCCTCACGTTCTCTGTGCTCTCTCTCTCTCTCTCTCTCTCTTCCTCTCCTTAGGTTAGGTTAGGTTAGTCAGGTCAGGTCAGGTCAGGTCAGGTCAGGTCAATATGTAAATAAGGTTAAATTATAATTCTGAGTCCCCCGGATCCGGTCATTAGCAGGAGCCGGTTTTAAAATATTGTCTTGTGTGTGTTCCCCATCCACGATTTTTATTACCTTACGCCCCTTCCTAATCTTCCCCCTTTTTTTTTATTCCTGTTGCTTCATTATTACTCTATCCTATACCCTTCTTTTATTAACTGTCTTAATCTCTTACCTTCATATGTTCGTATTTCTCAGTTACTATTTTCTTTACTTTTTTTTTTACTTTTGTATTTATTTTTCTGTCCTTAATTTTCTTTTCTTGTTCATATTTTCATTTTTTTTTGGTCTTGTTTTATTCCTCGTTCGTGTTTTTGTGTGTTTAACTTCTTATTCTGTACGTCATATGTTTATCATTTATTCTCTCTCTCTCTCTCTCTTGTTAACCATCTGCCTTTACAGGATTATCATCTTTTTCCCGTTTCCTCATAAATTATCCTCTTCCTCCCCTCCTCTGTCATATTTTTCCACATTCTTTCTTCTCCTTTCGTTGTTCTAATTCCTCATTTATCCGGGAGTTCGTGTTGCACCTCACATTCTCTACATATATATTGTACTAGAGTGCTTCATGTGTGTGTGTGTGTGTGTGTGTGTGTGTGTGTGTGTGTGTGTGTGTGTGTGTGTGTGTGTGTGTGTGTGTGTGTGTATGTGTGTGTGTGTGTGTGCTGTCATTTGTCATATGTATAAGTTATATGCCTAGTTTTATATGGCAAACATGGTGACATGTATGTGTCATGTAGTGTGTCATATACATGCTATGTAGTGTGACATATACGTGTCATGTAGTATGTCATATACATGTTATGTAGTGTGTCATATACATGTTATGTAGTGTGTTGTTATGTAGTATGTCATATACATGTTATGTAGTGTGTCATATACATGTTATGTAGTGTGTCATATACATGTTATGTAGTGTGTCATATACATGTTATGTAGTGTGTCATATACATGTTATGTAGTGTGTCATATACATGTTATGTAGTGTGTCATATACATGTTATGTAGTGTGTCATATACATGTTATGTATAGTGTTATATACATGTTATGTAGTGTGTCATACACGTGTCATGTAGTGTGTCATATACGTGTTATGTAGTGTGTCATACACGTGTCATGTAGTGTGTCATATACATGTTATGTAGTGTGTTATATACATGTTATGTAGTGTGTCATATACATGTTATGTAGTGTGTCATATACATGTTATGTAGTGTGTCATATACGTGTTATGTAGTGTGTCATATACATGTTATGTAGTGTGTCATATACATGTCATGTAGTGTGTCATATACATGTTATGTAGTGTGTCATATACGTGTTATGTAGTGTGTCATACACGTGTCATGTAGTGTGTCATACACGTGTTATGTAGTGTGTCATACACGTGTTATGTAGTGTGTCATACACGTGTCATGTAGTGTGTCATATACATGTTATGTAGTGTGTCATATACATGTTATGTAGTGTGTCACTGCCATGTTATGTAGTGTGTCGCCATGTTATGTAGTGTGTCATATACGTGTTATGTAGTGTGTCATATACATGTTATGTAGTGTGTCATATACATGTTATGTAGTGTGTCATATACATGTTATGTAGTGTGTCATATACATGTTATGTAGTGTGTCATATACATGTTATGTATAGTGTTATATACATGTTATGTAGTGTGTCATACACGTGTCATGTAGTGTGTCATATACGTGTTATGTAGTGTGTCATACACGTGTCATGTAGTGTGTCATATACATGTTATGTAGTGAGTTATATACATGTTATGTAGTGTGTCATATACATGTTATGTAGTGTGTCATATACATGTTATGTAGTGTGTCATATACGTGTTATGTAGTGTGTCATATACATGTTATGTAGTGTGTCATATACATGTTATGTAGTATGTCATATACATATTTCTCTTGGTATGTCATATACGTGTTATGTAGTGTGTCATATACGTGTTATGTAATTGTGTCATATACATGTTATGTAGTGTGTCATATACATGTCATGTAGTGTGTCATATACATGTTATGTAGTGTGTCATATACATGTTATGTAGTGTGTCATATACGTGTTATGTAGTGTGTCATATACATGTCATGTAGTGAGTTATATACATGTTATGTAGTGTGTCATATACATGTCATGTAGTGTGTCATATACATGTTATGTAGTGTGTCATACACGTGTCATGTAGTGTGTCATACACGTGTTATGTAGTGTGTCATACACGTGTCATGTAGTGTGTCATACACGTGTTATGTAGTGTGTCATACACGTGTCATGTAGTGTGTCATACACGTGTCATGTAGTGTGTCATATACGTGTTTTGTTGTATCATATATGCATCATGTAGTGTGTCATACACGTGTCATGAAGTGTGTCATACACGTGTTTTGTAGTGTCATACACGTGTCATGTGGTGTGTCATATACGTGTTTTGGAGTGTCATATATGTGCTATGTATTGTGTCATACACGTGTCATCAAATGTGTCATATACATTTCATGTAGTGTCACGATATGTCATATATGCCATGTAATGATATATACGTGTCATGCGGTGTGTCATATACTTGCCATATAGTGTGCCATATACATGGCATATGTCATTCAGTTTGTCATATACGTGTTATATACTGTCATATGTCATGCAATGTCATATACATGTCATGAAGTGTCATATACATGTCATACAATGTGTATGTCATATAGTGTTATTTACATGTCAGTGTCATATGTGTCGTGTAGTGCCATATACGTGTTATGTAGTGTCATATACGTATAATGCAGTGTCATATGTATCATGCAGTGTGTCATATACGTGTCATATGTCATGTAGTGTGTCATGTGTGTCATGTAGTGTGTCATATAGCGTTATATACATATCATACAGTGTGTCATATACGTGTCATATGTCATGTAGTGTGTCATGTAGTGTGTCATATAGCGTCATATACGTATCATACAGTGTGTCATATACGTGTCATATGTCATGTAGTGTGTCATGTAGTGTGTCATATAGCGTCATATACATATCATACAGTGTGTCATATACGTGTCATATGTCATGTAGTGTGTCATGTAGTGTGGGGTCATGTAGTGTGTCATGTAGTGTCATGTATGTGTCAGTGTAGCGTCATATACATATCATACAGTAAAATATATACGTGTGTCTATGTCATGTAGTGTAGTCATATAGCTTCATATACATATCATACAGTGTGTCATATACGTGTCATATGTCGTAGTGTGTCATATAAAGGGTCATGTAGTGTGCCATAGTGTATTGCTATGTAGTGTGTCATATAGCGTCATATACGTATCATACAGTGTGTCATATACGTGTCATATGTCATGTAGTGTGTCATGTAGTGTGTCATATAGCGTCATATACATATCATACACTGTGTCATATACGTGTCATATGTCATGTAGTGTGTGTCATGTAGTGTGTCATATAGCGTCATATACATATCATACAGTGTGTCATATACGTCATATAACAGAAAAAATATAGCGTCATATACATATCACAGTGTGGTCATATACGTGTCATATGTCATGTAGTGTGTCATGTAGTGTGTCATATAGCGTCATATACATATCATACAGTGTGTCATATGTTATGTAGTGTGTCATGTAGTGTGTCATATAGTGTCATATACGTGTCATGTATTGTCGAGTAGAGTAGAATAGGCAGTACTCTATGTATCACTGTGCCCTTTATTTATCATTGTTCTCTCTGTCACACTCATTTTTATATTCTCCTCCCTTCCCCTTCTCTCTCTTTTTCTCCCTCTCCCTCCTTTTATTTATCATCCCTCTCTCTCTCTCTCTCTCTGTCAATCTCTCTGTCCATTTGTGTTTTTTGTTAATATCTTTATATCGGATTGATTTCTCCGTGTTTCTCTCTGTCTGTCATTGGGGTCTGACTGAAAGGAGACACGATCTCTCTATCTCTATCTCTCTCTCTCTCTCTCTCGCCATCAGCTGTTAGCCTCAAACAGCATCAACTGACTGATTTCATCTTTTCAATATTCAATTTCGTTTTGATCTTTTAATTGCCTTTCGGACGTAAAATGAACCCATATATACTTTAGGTAGGCGTTAAAAAAATATATATATATATTTGCCTGTAAACTTTTGTCGGCGTGGGATAAATTAATTTTATTTTTTTCTTACGAGTATAAATTTAGATTTTGATTTCGTGAGATAATTTTAAAATACCATTAGTGTTTTTTTTTAATCGATAAAGATTTTGTTAGTTTTTCTCACCAAGGTTTTTATTTTACAATTGCTATAATTTTTAAGACTTAATAATTTTTTTCACGACTGATGTTTCCACAAAGAGCGAAGCGCGCCACTAATGACAACGAAATATTCTGTACCCAAATAAATTCGCGTAATGACCAGACTGATTATAATGATCGTATTTTAATTAGCGAAATAACGTGTAATATTTCCCCTTCAAATAACAATAATAATACTTCTGGCCATTGAATTAAAATGGTACATTATTTCTCCTGTATAAAATTTATTATATAATTCAGGACGATTGTCTGTGTGTCTTGACTGTGTTGTGAGACTGTCTTGACTGTGTTGTGTGACTGTCTAACTGTCTTGACTTGAGACTGTCAACTATTGACTGTGAGACTTAACTGTCTTGACTGTGGAGACTGTCTAACTGTCTTGACTGTGTTGTGTGACTGTCTAACTGTCTGATGTTGTGAGACTGTCTAACTGTGTTGACTGTGGGAGACTGTTTAACTGTCTTGACTGTGTTGTGAGACTGTCTAACTGTCTTGACTGTGTTGTGAGACTGTCTTGACTGTGTTAGAGACTGTCTAACTGTCTTGACTGTGTTGTGTGACTGTCTAACTGTCTTGGACTGTGTTGTGAGACTGTCTAACTGTGTTGACTGTGTTGTGAGACTGTCTTGACAGTGTTATGAGACTGTCTAACTGTCTTGACTGTGTTGTGTGACTCTTCAACTGTCTTGACTGTGTTGTGAGACTGTCTAACTGTCTTGACTGTGTTGTGAGACTGTCTTGACTGTGTAGGAGACTGTCTAACTGTCTTGACTGTGTTGTGTGACTGTCTTAACTGTCTTGACTGTGTTGTGAGACTGTCTAACTGTCTTATGTAGACTGTCTTGACTGTGTATGAGACTGTCTAACTGTCTTGACTGTGTTGTGTGACTGTCTAACTGTCTTGACTGTGTTGTGTGACTGTCTAACTGTGTTGACTGTGTTAGAGACTGTTTAACTGTCTTGACTGTGTTGTGAGACTGTTTAACTGTCTTGACTGTGTTGACTTCTAACTGTCTTGACTGTGTTGTGAGACTGTCTAACTGTTAGGACTGTTTAACTGTCTTGACTGTGTTGTGAGACTGTCTAACTGTCTTGACTGTGTTATGAGACTGTCTTGACTGTGTTATGAGACTGTCTAACTGTCTTGACTGTGTTGTGTGACTGCTAACTGTCTTGACTGTGTTGTGAGACTGTCTAACTGTGTTGACTTGTGGAGACTGTCTTGACTGTGTTATGAGACTGTCTAACTGTCTTGACTGTGTTGTGACTGTCTAACTGTCTTGACTGTGTTGTGAGACTGTCTAACTGTCTTGGATAGCGAGACTGTCTTGACTGTGTTGTGAGACTGTCTTGACTGTGTTATGAGACTGTCTAACTGTCTTGACTGTGTTGTGTGACTGTCTAACTGTCTTGACTGTGTTGTGAGACTGTCTAACTGTGTTGGACTGTGTTGTGAGACTGTTTAACTGTCTTGACTGTGTTGTGAGACTGTCTAACTGTCTTGACTGTAAGCGAGACTGTCTTGACTGTGTTATGAGACTGTCTAACTGTTTGACTGTGTTGTGTGACTGTCTAACTGTCTTGACTGTGTTGTGAGACTGTCTAACTGTGTTGACTGTGTTGTGAGACTGTTTAACTGTCTTGACTGTGTTGTGTGACTGTTCAACTGTCTTGACTGTGTTGTGAGACTGTCTAACTGTTATGGAGACTGTCTAACTGTCTTGACTGTTGTGAGACTGTCTAACTGTCTTGACTGTTGTGAGACTGTCTAACTGTTCTTGACTGTGTTGTGAGACTGTCTAACTGTCTTGACGGGAGACTGTCTAACTGCTTGACTGTGTTGTGAGACTGTCTAACTGTTGACTGTGTTGTGAGACTGTCTAACTGTCTGACTGTGTTGTGAGACTGTCTAACTGTCTTGACTGTGTTGTGAGACTGTCTAGCTGTCTTGACTGTGTTGTGAGACTCTACTCTCTCGACTGTGTTATGTGACTGTCTAACTCTTGACTGTGTTATGTGACTGTCTTAACTGTCTTGACTGTGTTATGTGACTGTCTACTCTCTCGACTGTGTTATGTGACTGCCTTAACTTGCACTGTGTTATGTGACTGTTAACTCTCTTGACTGTGTTATGTGACGTCTAACTCTCTCGACTGTGTTATGTGACTGTCTTGACTGTGTTATGTGACTGTCACTCTCTCGACTGTGTTATGTGACTGTCTTGACTGTGTTATGTGACTGTCTAACTGTCTTGACTGTGTTATGTGACTGTCTAACTCTCTTGACTGTGTTATGTGACTATCTAACTCTCTGACTGTGTTATGTGACTGTCTAACCTCTCGACTGTGTTATGTGACTGTCTAACTCTCTTGACTGTGTTATGTGACTGTCTAACTCTCTTGACTGTGTTATGTGACTGTCTTGACTGTGTTATGTGACTGTCTAACCTCTTGACTGTGTTATGTGACTGTCTTGACTGTGTTATGTGACTGTGTGACTCTCTTGACTATGTTATGTGACTGTCTTGACTGTGTTATGTGACTGTCTAACTCTCTTGACTGTGTTATGTGACTGTCTTGACTGTGTTATGTGACTGTCTAACCTCTGACTGTGTTAAATGACTGTCTTGACTGTTTTATGTGATGTCTAACCTCTCGACTGTGTTATGTGACTGTCTTGACTGTGTTATGTGACTGTCTACTCTCTCGACTGTGTTAAATGACTGTCTTGACTGTGTTATGTGACTGTCTAACTCTCGACTGTGTTAAATGACTGTCTTATGCATGACTGTCTAACTCTCTCGACTGTGTTATGTGATGTCTTGACTGTCTTATGTGACTGTCTAACCTCTTGACTGGTTAAATGACCGTCTTGACTGTTATGTGACTGTCTAACTCTCTCGACTGTGTTATGTGACTGTCTTGACTGTGTTATGTGACTGTCTAACCTCGACTGTGTTATGTGACTCTCTTGACTGTGTTATGTGACTGTCTAACTCTCTCGACTGTGTTATGTGACTGTCTAACTCTCTCGACTGTGTTATGTGACTGTCTTGACTGTGTTATGTGACTGTAACTCTCTCGACTGTGTTATGTGACTGTCTTGACTGTGTTATGTGACTGTCTAACTCTCTCGACTGTGTTATGTGACTGTCTTGACTGTGTTATGTGTTCATCTCTCTCCTATTTATCAGCTGTGTTATGTGACTGTCTCTCTTGACTGTGTTAAATGACTGTCTTGACTGTGTTATGTGTCTAACTCTCTTGACTGTGTTAAATGACTGTCTTGACTGTGTTATGTGACTGTCTAACTCTCTCGACTGTGTTATGTGACTGTCTTGACTGTGTTATGTGACTGTCTAACTCTCTCGACTGTGTTATGTGACTGTCTTGACTGTGTTATGTGACTCGTCTACTCTCGACTGTGTTATTGACTGTCTTGACTGTGTTATGTGACCGTCTAACTCTCTTGTGTGTTAAATGACTGTCTTGACTGTGTTATGTGACTGTCTAACTCTCTCGACTGTGTTAATGACTATCTGCTTGTTAGTGACTGTCTAACTTTCTCGACTGTGTTAAATGACTGTCTTGACTGTGTTATGTGACTGTCTAACTCTCTCGACTGTGTTATGACTGTCTTGACTGTGTTATGTGACTATCTAACTCTCTTGACTGTGTTAAATGACTGTCTTGACGTGTTATGTGACTGTCTAACTCTCTCGACTGTGTTATGTGACTGTCTTGACTGTTTATGTAAACCCTCCTTTGGCTATGTTAAATGACTGTTTTGACTGTGTTATGTGACTGTCTAACTCTCTCGACTGTGTTATGTGACTGTCTAACTCTCTCGACGGTGTTATGTGACTGTCTTGACTGTGTTATCATGTACCTCTCTCGACTGTGTTATGTGACTGTCGACTTTCTGGCTGTCTACTCTTAACTGTCTTGACTGTGTTATGTGACTGTCTAACTCTCTTGCTGTCGACTGTGTTATGTGACGTCTAACTCTCTTGACTGTGTTAAATGACTGTCTTGACTGTGTATGTGACTGTCTAACTCTCTCGACTGTGTTATGTGACTGTCTGACTGTGTTATGTGACTGTCTAACTCTCTTGACTGTGTTAGTGACTGTCTTGACTGTGTTATGTACTATCTAACTCTCTCGACTGTGTTAAATGACTGTCTTGACTGTGTTAATGACTGTATAACCTCTTGACTGTGTTATGGCTGTCTTTGTTATATGACTGTCTAACTCTCTTGACTGTGTTAAATGACTGTCTTGACTGTGTTATGTACTGTCTAACTCTGGCTGTTAAATGACTGTCTTGACTGTGTTATGTGACTGTCTAACTCTCTTGACTGTGTTAAATGACTGTCTTGACTGTGTTATGTGACTGTCACTCTCGACTGTGTTATGTGACTGTCTTGACTGTGTTATGCTGTCTACTCTCTCGACTGTGTTATGTGACTGTCTTGACTGTGTTATGTGACTGTCTAACTCTGACTGTTAAATGACTGTCTTGACTGTGTTATGTGACTATCTAACTCTCGCTGTGTTATGACGTCTAACTCTCTTGACTGTGTTAAATGACCTACGGTATGTGACTGTACTCTTATAGGACTGTTCAACCTCTCGACTGTGAGGACTGTCTTGACTGTGTTATGTGACTGTCTAACTCTCTCGACTGTGTTAAATGACCGTTCCCGACTGTGTTACGTGACTGTCTTTGACTGTGTAAGGACTGTCTTGACTGTGTTATGACTGTCTTGACTGTGTTATGTGACCGTCTAACCTCGACTGTGTTATGACTGTCTTGACTGTGTTATGTGACCGTCTAACTCTCGACTGTGTTATGTGACCGTCTTGACTGTGTAGTGACTGTCTAACTCTCTCGACTGTGTTATGTGACCGTCTAACTCTCTCGACTGTGTTATGTGACTGTCTTGACTGTGTTATGTGACTGTCTTGACTGTGTTATGACTGTCATGACTGTGTTATGTGACTGTCTTGACTGTGTTATGACCGTCTAACTCTGACTGTGTTATGTGACTGTTCCACTGTGTTATGTGACTGTCTAACCTCTTGACTGTGTTAAATGACTGTCTTGACTGTGTTATGTGACTGTTCAACTCTCTCGACTGTGTAAATGACTGTCTTGACTGTGTTATGTGACTGTCTAACTCTCTCGACGTGTTATGTGACTGTCTGACTGTGTTATGACTTCCTCTCACTGGTTATGACGTTTACTGTGTTATGTGACCGTCAACTCTTGACTGTGTTATGTGACTGTCTTGACTGTGTTATGTGACTGTCTAACCTCTCGACTGTGTTAAATGACTGTCTTGACTGTGTTGTGACCGTCTAACCCTCTCGACTGTGTTAAATGACCGCTAACTTCTTGACTGTGTTATGTGACTGTCTAACTCTCACTGTGCTAAATGACTGTCTTGACTGTGTTATGTGACTGTCTAACTCTCTCGACTGTGCTAAATGACTGTCTTGACTGTGTTGTGTGACTGTCTAACTATCTTGACTGTGTTATGTGACTGTCTTAACTGTCTTGACTGTGTTGTGAGACTGTCTAACTGTCTTGACTGTGTTATATGACTGTCTAACTATCTTGACTGTGTTGTGAGACTGTCTAGCTGTCTTGACTGTGTTATATGACTGTTTAACTGTCTTGACTGTGTTATATGACTGTCTAACTGTCTTGATTGTGTTGTGAGACTGTCTAACTGTCTTGACTGTGTTATGTGACTGTCTTAACTGTCTTGACTGTGTTATATGACTGTCTAACTGTCTTGACTGTGTTATGAGACTGTCTAACTGTCTTGATTGTGTTGTGAGACTGTCTAACTGTCTTGACTGTGTTATATGACTGTCTAACTGTCTTGACTGTGTTATGTGACTGTCTAACTGTCTCGACTGTGTTATGTGAGTGTCTAACTCTCTTGACTGTGTTATGTGACTGTCTTAACTGTCTTGACTGTGTTGTGAGACTGTCTTAACTGTCTTGACTGTGTTATGTGACTGTCTTAACTGTCTTGACTGTTATATGACTGTCTTAACTGTCTTGACTGTCTTGACTGTGTTATGACTTCTTAACTGTCTTGACTGTGTTATGTGACTGTCTTAACTGTCTTGACTGTGTTATGTGACTGTCTTAACTGTCTTGACTGTGTTATGTGACTGTCTTAACTGTCTTGACTGTGTTATGTGACTGTCTTAACTGTCTTGACTGTGTTATGTGACTGTCTTAACTGTCTTGACTGTGTTATGTGACTGTCTTAACTGTCTTGACTGTGTTATGTGACTGTCTTAACTGTATATGACTGTCTAACTGTCTTGACTGTGTTGTGAGACAGTCTAACTGTCTTGACTGTGTTGTGAGACTGTCTAACTGTCTTGACTGTGTTGTGAGACTGTCTAACTGTCTTGACTGTGTTGTGAGACTGTCTAACTGTCTTGACTGTGTTGTGAGACTGTCTAGCTGTCTTGACTGTGTTGTGAGACTGTCTAACTGTCTTGACTGTGTTATTTGACTGTCTAACTGTCTTGACTGTGTTAAATGACTGTCTTGACTGTGTTATGTGACTGTCTAACTCTCTCGACTGTGTTATGTGACTGTCTAACTCTCTCGACTGTGTTATGTGACTGTTTAACTCTCTCGACTGTATTAAATGACTGTCTTGACTGTGTTATGTGACTGTCTAACTCTCTTGACTGTGTTATGTGACTGTCTTGACTGTGTTATGTGACTGTCTAACTCTCTTGACTGTGTTATGTGACTGTCTTGACTGTGTTATGTGACTGTCTAACTCTCTCGACTGTGTTAAATGACTGTCTTGACTGTGTTTTGCAAGACAGTCAGTTGATATATATCCTAAAGACAGCCATGTTAATATTGTTATTATTATCCACCGGTTAAATAAACTGTTTCAATTCAAACTATTTCAATTTAAACTGTTTCAATTCAATTCAACTATTTTTAATGACTGTTTGCCTGTCTTTTACTATTTCTCGTGAGTGACTGTCAATATCCGCACGTGTCATCCTTGCTCTACGTGTGGGTTTAACTTAAAATGACTGTCTAACTGTCTAACTGTCAACAAACAGCAAGACTATAAACTGGTTACGACTGGAAGCTCCCAATGTCGACCACGTATTCCATTCCCACACTCTCAATTTTATATCCGAGCGAATCCATTTATCAAAGCCCTGGTGAGAGGGGCGTTAGCGACCTGTTGGTGGGGTGGGGGTGGGGTGGGGGGGTGGGGAGGGGGTGGGGGGTAGATGTTGGGAGTTAGGTAGTGGTGATATAGAGGAGAGAGAGAGAGAGAGAGAGAAGAGAGGGCCTTGATTGTAGTGGTCCTCCCTCTTCCCGCCGCCGCCACCAGTTGACCCCTCGGGAAATAGAAACCGGCCTTCCTTATATGTAAGTGTGTGTGTGTGTGTGTGTGTGTGTGTGTGTGTGTGTGTGTGTGTGTGTGTGTGTGTGCGCTAAGAAAGTACATGCGTGTATATGAAGAGAGAGAAAGAAAGTAAAGAGAGATTGAAAAAAGAGAGGGGAAGTATGGAAGAAAGAAAGAAGGAGAAAGAGATGAATAGAGAGAGAGAGACGATAATAAAAGAGGTGTGAGGAAAAGAGGGTTAGGGAGTCACATGCAATTGAATCTGAGTGACAGGGGAGGCTGACGGTGGAACACGTTGGTAGGGTGGGAGGCTGGCAGGGGTGTGGTAGGGGAGTTAAGGAGGGAGGCTGGCAGGAAGTGTGGCGGGGGAGTTAAGGAGGGAAGTTGGCAGGGGAGTGTGGGGAGTGTGGCAGGGAGTTAAGGAAGGAGGCTGGCAGGGGTGTGGCAGGGGAGTTAAGGAGGGGAGGCTGGCAGGGTGTGGTAGGGAGTTAAGGAGGAGGCTGGCAGGGAGTGTGGTAGGGGAGTTAAGGAGGGAGGTTGGCAGGGAGTTAAGGAGGGAGGTTGGCAGGGAGTGTGGTAGGGAGTTAAGGAGGGAGGCTGGCAGGGAGTGTGGCAGGGAGGGAAACAGAGGAGAAAGGCTGGCAGGAATTTTTAAAATAATTATTTTATTTTTTTACAGCTTATTTCACCTCAAGATTAACTACCTTAATGCAAACTTAACCTAACCTAAACCTATCCTAACCTAAATCTAACCTAACCTAACCTAACCCAACCCAACCCAACCAAACCTAACCTTCGGGAATTCTGTGATAGTTATAAATAAGTATACAAGGAATGTATATTAAATCTTCAATGGCGTATGTTGTGTCTACTGGGGTAATTGCTCCCCTGACATTCAGTGACCTCATTGGGCCCCAGGGTCACCTAAGTAAATACAGAATGAACATGAAGGTAAATTATGTCGTCTTTTTTCTTTTCTATTTCTCTAATAATGTTCTATATCAAAATTGAAAGTTATAATATTCTAATTATTTAAATTGTAATAATTTCATATTTAAATCTATATATTTTTAATATTTCTAATGACCCTCTCTTTAACATACAAACAGGGGGCTTTTGTCCTAGTTTGCACTTTTACAGAGAGGCTTTTGTCCTAGGGGCTTTTGTCCTAGGGGGCTTTTGTTCCTAGGGGCTTTTGTTCCTAGGGGCTTTTGTCCTAGGGGGCTTTTGTTCCTAGGGGCTTTTTGTCCTAGGGGCTTTTGTTCCTAGGGGCTTTTGTCCTTATTGGGCTTTTGTTCCTAGGGGCTTTTGTCCTAGGGGCTTTTGTTCCTAGGGGCTTTTGTCTTAGGGGCTTTTCTCCGGGCCCCCAGACAAACTTAGAAACCTTCCATATCAGGATAGGTTAAAGAAACTTAACTTGCATTCCCTAGAAAGACGAAGAGTGCGGGGAGATATGATAGAAGTATTTAAGTGGGTGAAAGGAATCAATAAAGGGGATATAGATAAAGTTCTTATAATATCCGAGCAGGATAGGACTCGAAGCAACGGATTTAAGTTGGATAAGTTTAGGTTTAGGAGGGAGATAGGAAGAAACTGGTTCACAAATAGGGTGGTGGACGAGTGGAACAAGCTTAGCAACTTTGTAGTAAGTGCTGGAACTCTGGAAAGTTTTAAAAGGAGGCTAGATAGATTCATGGATGATAGAGAGTGGTAGTAACTCTCGACAGGAGCTGCCATGCACAGACTAACCGGCCTATTGCAGACTCCTTATTTTCTTATGTACTTATGTAAACAGACAGCCTGAGACAGGAAGACAGCCTGACAGACAGATAGACAATCTGACGGCAATACAGAGAAAAAACTCACAAACAGACAGAATAATAGACAGATGAACAGAATGGCAAACAAACAAAACCGAAGTCCATGAGTCTCCAGTACACATTATCAGTGTTACCAAAGTCCCCACGTCACCAACCCAACTCTTAACCCGACTAGAAACATTGACAGCACTGCTTGGGGAAGAGGCTGTAATTATATAAGGTATAATTATATGACGTATAATTATATAATGTAAAACGAAGCTATGAATAAATTATGATAATGTGGTACAAGTCAAATTGTTTTGCATAATTCACCACAAGACTAGTGGTGAGTGCGGGTTATCGTTGGTTACCCTGTTAGAGAGAGAGAGAGAGAGAGAGAGAGAGAGAGAGAGAGAGAGGAACGGAATGAAAGTGAACGATAAATCAAGTGAGTGAGAGAAAGTATATATGAGAAAGATAGAAAAAAAAAGCGAATGAGAGAATGAAAAACTTAGACATAGATGAGGAGACAAGGAGAAAGTTTGAGAATAAGAAACTGTAAACAAAAGAAGAAAGGAAGAGAGAAGCGCAGTGGGAGACAGAGAAATAAAACAGACAGACAAATGAAACAAGAAAAAATACACTATGTACACAAGGGCTCAACTAAAACTATAAGGAAGAGAATCTCCAGCAACCACTGGGCCTCCCTCAGGTCACACGTGAGTCATTGTCAGAGCCATCTATAGGGTGAGTTACTTACGGTGGGAAGTGTATCCATTTAATGTTTGTGTCTGAGAGAAAGTGTCTTGTAACTTCGATATATTGATGTATTAATGTGTCCATGCCATTCAGTTAATTAATAAATGGTTGTATTGAAGGCGGTGTTTAAAAGTTTTCCCCTACGAGTATAATACCAAGTTAAGTAGTAACGAATCGGTCACACTACCAAGCATCCTTTCTTTACAATCCTACAACTAAATAACTTCTACCTATACTTTCTACTAAAAACTCCCCTCATTACAATCGAATCCCATAAAAAAGAAACGAATCCCATGAAAAGAATCGAATCCCATGAAAAGAATCGAATCCCATAAAAAAGAATCGAATCCCATAAAAAAGAATCGAATCCCATAAAAAATAAAATCCCATACAAAAAAAAAACTACCCACATACATAAAGGATCGTAACCTAACCATCGCTATTCACGTCAGTTTCAGCCCCTCTGGAAAAATACAAAAAGGGTGAAAAATTGGAGCATTGTATTTTCCAGAGTAAAATGTGAATTGTAGAGGCTAATTGGGGGGCCTTTAATTGGGGTTTTAATTGGGGTTTTAATTGGTTCATTAACCTGTGACCCAGATATGTGGGTATCAACTTCACGCACATATATTATATATACTGTAAATATATTCCTGGCTATCAGTTCTTACATTACCGTATAAATACCTTGTTATCAGCACACACACACACACACACACACACACACACACACACTACTCAATATTCCCTCACTAAAGCACACAACACAGATCATGAATGAAAATAAATATTAGAAAAAAAAAACACGACGAAGAGAAATAAAACAGAGCAATGCAAAGTAAAAAAAACATGAAAAAAAACTAAAAAAAAAAAAACATTCGCATCACAGACATTAATTTTACTCTCTCTCTCTCTCTCTCTCTCTCTCTCTCTCTCTCTCTCTCTCTCTCTATGTGTCCAAGGAGTCATATTGTTCAAATGTTCCAGAATTTTCAATCAAGCTTTATTTCGATTTCGCATTTCCTTTGTCCAAGTACCAAACGGATTTGAATTCCCCTTCCATTTTTGGGTCTGTAATAATGTGTGTGTGTTTGTGTGTGTGTGTGTGTGTGTGTGTGTGTCCATGGTGTGTGTGTGTGTGTGTGTGTGTGTGTGTGTGTGTGTGTGTTTGTGTTGAAGTTCTGTTTTGTTTCATTGTCTATTTTCTCTCTCTCTCTCTCTCTCTCTCTCTCTCTCTCTCTCTCTCTCTCTCTCTCTGTAATAGATTCACCAACCTCTTACTCTGGCTGGCTACGCTAATGACCTGTTACGTGGTAGTTAAAGAGGTGATTAAAGGAAGTAATTTGTCATAGTTGAGACTTAGGTTCTATAATGAGGGTTGCAACAGTTAATTGGGTGATTATATGTACAGGTTATTATCATTATAGTCGTTAGGTTTAGGTTCCTTAGTTTTACCTGAGTGTACTGTAGTTCGGTGCTGACCTGTGTGAACTATTTTCTTGTTTCATAACTACCAACCTAACCTAACCTAACCAAAACTAACCTAACCAACCAAAGCTAACCTAAACAAAGCTAACCTAACATAACCTAACCAAAACTAACCTAACCAACATAACCTAACCTAATCTACCCAACTTAAACTAACCTAATCTACAAAACCTAACCTAACCTAACGTAACCTAACGTAACCTAACCTAACCAAAACTAACCTAACGTAACCAAGCCACTTGACTCCTCCACAAGGTACAGGAGTGGTGCCGGTGACATTCAGTGGAGGGAGAGTGTTAATATGACATAATTGACCTATAATTAAGTATAACTGCATGATAGGTACATTTATGAAGGGTTGGATTGACAGGGGGTTGAGTTGACAGGGGGTTGGATTGACAGGGGGTTATTGTTGACTGGGGTTGAGTTGACAGGGGTTACAGGTTGACCCAGGGGTTGGGTGACAGAGTTGAGTTGACGGGGGTTGAGTTGACGGGGGTGGAGTTGACAGGGGAGTTGAGTTGATAGGGGTGGTTGATAGGGGGTTGAGTTGACAGGGGATGAGTTGACAGGGGTTGAGTTGACAGGGGTTGAGTTGACGAGGGGTTGAGTTGACGGGGTTTGAGTTGACGGGGTGGTTGACAGGGGGGTTGAGTTGACAGGGTTGAGTTGACAGGGTTGACTTGACAGGGGGTGGTTGACAGGGGGGTTGATTATTGAAGTTGAGTTGACAGGGGTTGAGTTGACCCAGGGGTTGGCAGGTTGACAGGGGGTTGAGTTGACAGGGGTTGAGTTGTGGGGTTGAGTTGACAGGGGAGTTGAGTTGACAGGGGGTTGAGTTGACAGGGGATTGGGTTGACAGGGTTGAGTTGACAGGGGAGTTGAGTTGACAGGGGTTGAGGTTATTGGGGGTTGAGTTGACAGGGGGGTTGGCGTTGACAGGGTTGAGTTGACAGGGATTGAGTTGACAGGATTGAGTTGACAGGGGAGTTGAGTTGACAGGGGTTGAGTTGACGGGGATGAGTTGACAGGGGGTTTGAGTTGACCAGGGTTGAGTTGACAGGGGTTGAGTTGACAGGAGTTGAGTTGACAGGGAGTTGGAGTTGGGGGTGGTTGACAGGGTTGAGTTGACCCAGGGTTGAGTTGAGCGGGGTTGAGTTGACGGGGATTTTGAGTTGACAGGGGGGTTGAGTTGACAGGGGTTGAGTTGACAGGGGGTTGAGTTGACAGGGGGTTGGACCATCACTGGGCAGACTCAATAACAGAGACGACTGGACCATCACTGGGCAGAGGACAGACTCAGAGAAAAAAAAATCAATTACAAATTACATCTAACTCAGGGAAACGAGGAAGTCTTTGTCCAATGCCACTCTGAATAATGATTAAATATGTATTACCATATTCCAAGAATGCTCTCAATTAAGCAGGTTTTTTTGTGACAAAGGTCTTCCATCCATGCGTATCTCGACAGGCTTTTGTTTTGTTAGGTACAATTTGCAAGCCATGAATACCAATTAGCTGGTGACGTACAGATGGTAAACATGTGTGGCTCTGTGAGGATAAATAGAGTACAAGAGAAGCGACTCGTGTTGTATATTCATGAGATGCTTCCATCAACACCACGGAATAATTCTCTTTTTATGTGGCGACTCACCGACAGATGGCAGTAGTAGTGGTCACAATGTTAACACGTAAGAAGATTAAGAACAGCCGCTTACTTCAATTAAGGCTTAAACACTCTAATGTTCTCCTAACCTAACAAAACTTAACCTAGCCTAAACTAAATTAACCTAACCTAAACTAAATTAACCTAACCTAACCTAACCTAACCTAACCTAACCTAACCTAACCTAACCTAACTTAACTTAACCTAACCTAAACTAAATTAACCTAACCTCACCTAACTCCTCCCCCCAGGTTAGCATCAGGTGAAATAAGCTAAGGTGACTAATCTTCATATGATGCCAATATAAATATAATCAACGTTGGTAATAATAATCTAAATCATATTGGTAATAGTTTTTGTTCACATAACATTATCACCATTAATTACTATTATAGCATTACAAAATATAACCAGCTTAAGGTAATGCGATTTTGATGTGGAATCCGAACGCCAGATGGCAGCGACTTGTGTTGTTAAGGAGGTGGGGGGTGGCAAGGTATTATTATTACAGTATACTTTCCTGTGCTAGTTTCCACAGGTGGTAATAATACGGAATTCAACCAACAGATGGCGCAGTGTGGAAGCATTGCCGTACCAGCTTACTATACCATAAGTTCACTATACCATACACACCATACCACCAGCTCAATACACCACTAGTTCACCATACCATACACACCATACCACCAGCTCACCACACCACTAGTTCACCATACCATATACATCATACCACCAGCTCATTACACCGCTAGTTCACCATACCATACACACCATACCACCAGCTAACCACACCACCAGTTCACTATACCACATACATCATACCACCAGCTCACCAAAAAAAAGTTCACCATACCATACACACCATACCATCCAGCTCACCACACCACAAGTTCACCATACCATACACACCATACCATCAGCTCACCACACCACTAGTTCACTATACCCATACCATACCACCACTACCACCAGCAGTTCACTATACCATACACACCATAGCTCATTACCGCTAGTTCACCATACCATACACCGCCCACCCAGCTCATTACACCACTACCAGTTCACCATACCACCATAACATACACACTAAAAAAATCACTTGTTTGAGTTTTTTTTTTTACTAATTTCAAGGAATAAGATTATCAAGGATCGTGTTAATTCATTTGAGGAGTTATAGGATCTGTAACGTTACACACAGGATGTGATTCTAATTGTACGCGGGAAGAACAGAAGAACATCTACTTGGATTCTTCACTTATTTTTATTTTTCTTTCAAGAGTGAGCCTTAGAATGCATTGTGCTCACTCTTCAATTCTAAAAACTGCATTATATTTGTATTGATCTGAAAAAAAAACTGGTGTTACTTTTAGAAAATTACCGTACTAATGTCCAAGAATCGCATTTTTTTTTTTAGTTGGAGGTTATTTACATGTGTTGGGCTGACAATAATAAACTGTACTGTATTTTCATTGGTGCTGAAACGAGAAACCTTACATTTGTGTGTACCAGAAAAAACATTTGGATTATCGAGAGAAAAATGGAATGAGATGAAAGACATCCTTGAGAGTCCATAGGAAAGGTTTAATGAATAAAACACAACTGATATTAGGGTTGCCATACGTCCGGAAATGTCCTCCATTTAGGTCTCGAAATCTTCATCCGGAAGTAATTTTTTAAAATTCTTCAAAGTCAGGAATTTCAGCTTCCATCATTTTCTCCACGGAAAAACATGAAACTGTAGTGACGAGAAAGAGAGAGAGACTGAGAGGGAAGGTGGAAACCGTAGAGATCTCGTTCAGTTTTCGTCAGCTGATGAGTCACGTGTACGCCTGTAAGGTGTTGTCAACTTAGCTGTCAAATATTTGATTGATAAGAGGGTAGAAGTTGATGAAGTGAAGTGTTTTGACCAAGTTAGTAACCTGCAAGCAGTTTGTGGAAAATTACAAGTGATGAAGAATTTAGTAATCTGCCAACACATAAAAAGTGGACCAGATACTTTGAAAAATCAAGAACATTGAATGCCACTCAGAATTGCTAAGAATTGAACAATTTTTTCTTGCTATATCATCTCACAATGCAAATGAAGAAAGAGTTTTTTCACTGATGCAAAGTCAATGGACAAAGGAAAGGAACAAATTGAGTGTTGAAACAATGAAAGGCATTCTGACTGTACAGTACAACTCCCGAGAAACATCTTGCAGTGACTTGTATACCTTTCTAAAGAGCAATCAGCCAATACTGAAAAAGATCCGATCTACAGAAAAGTATGCATGGGCACATCAAGTCACACACACAGTGGGGGAAGAAGACTGCAGCTAAGGAATGAAGATGTTCAGCCTTACAAAGGTAACTTTTTTTAATATTTCTATACCATATATGTTGTATATTAGCCTACATTAAAAACACAATGCAATACAGTACACCGATACTGTGGTGGTAGAGAATATATATATATATATATATATATATATATATATATATATATATATATATATATATATATATTAATGCTGTGCAAATATTCAAAATTAATTGTCACGGCTGCTTCAAGGTTACATAGCACCAAAGGTGTGCGGGCGGGGAGGGCAGGATGTCTTCGGGAACGTCTCTTTTTATAATGTTCAATAACACTATCTGATATAAAACGTACAGGAGCTACGTAATAAAACATATTTACCTGAACTGCTACATCAGAGGAAATGTATGATCTTTATCAAGACGAAAAAAATGCATTGTGTTGCACTGAAAGAGATATATACAGCATACCGGTATCCAGTACTTTTATCTTCATCCTGAACCGAATTGTTTTTTTTGCTGCAATATGACGTAATATGGTTCTGTAGTGACCTGTTCTCCTACAACTCCTCTCCTGTCTTCGCCCAGTCAATCAGCGGCGCCGCTCACCTCACACCTCTAAACCAGTCACCTCCTCCCCCAAATTACCACCAAAGTACTTCCAATCGTAATCCCTGCCCTCCCACCCAGCATTACAAGCAATAGCCCTCTTTCCTTTCTCACCTCCATCCTGAGGAAGAGAATTGACACACACAAAGAGAGCTTAGACCGTGCGCCACATACACTACGCTACAGTCCCTTACCTACACTTGAAAATAATATATATCTCTCAGAAACAAGTACGGTATCTATCGACTCAAACTTCACATGAAACAGAAAACTTTGCATTGGTCCTGAACAAGAAGACATGTATGGTATTTATATAATATTGTATACATGTATGTATACAGTATGTACAGTGTATACATTTTTATCTGCTCCCAAAAACTTTTTATTTCTGTGTACTGAAATAAATATATGAACCTTACCTACATCCGATATAAAATTTGCATTTCATTTAAACATAAAAATTACATATGTACATTATATATCTGAAAATAAAGTTTGTATTAAAATACATATGTGTTTTATCTGCATGAAAAATGCATTTGTGTTGTGCAGAATAAAGGACAGGAACTTTAACTCCATTTGAAATAAACTCCACGCATCATCTGGTACAGTATAGAAAAAATACATATGAACTTCATGCACCTGAAAATTTGCATATGTATAGCAATCAAATACATGAACCTTACCTCCATCTGAAAACCAAACTCAACAGTGTTGTACCTCCATAAACAATATCCTAAGTGATAATTATACCTAGAAAAATCCCAGCCCGACCTAACCTAACCAACCTAACCTAACCCAACCTAACCTAACCTCCATCTGAAGCCAAACTACACAAATCCTTACCTAGGTAACCCAGCCTGACCTAACCCAACCTAGCCCGACCAACCTGACCTAGCCTGACCTGAACCAATCCAACCTAACCTAACCTAATCCAACCTAGCCTAGCCTAACCTAACCTAACCCAACCCAACCTAACCTAGCCCGACCTAACCAATAACGCTAACTGCACTGTATTTACCCCACCACCTGACGTTACCACCGCCATGTTCTCTGTGCTGAGGGGTTAACAGTGACAGTATACACATGCTATAATTATACAAAATATAATGTTTGTTACCAGGTAAAGCAAGGCTCAGGATGTTAATTTTATCCCACTTTATAAAATCGGACTAGTTTCATAAATTTTATTAACTATCTGTTTATTTCAAAGTAACTTTCAATTTTATCTTGGTGATTTTTAATAAACTTTCAAACCCTGAAACAAATTATAAATTTGGGTGCATATTTAAAGCAGTACCTAGTATAACCTAACTTAACTTTACTTAAATTATCACACCTAACTTTACTTAACCTAATTTAATCTAACTTTACTTAACCTAACACTTAACTATCCCTAACTTAACCTAATCTTGCTTAAATTAACCTAACTTTGAGCGTATTCATTTGGACAGATTGTTATATGGTAGCAAATGAAACACTGAGTCAAAGAAGCGTTACTCCTGACATTTCACCAGGAAGGACTTTCAAAGGAACTCCTTTGAGAAAGTCCTTCAAGGTCAAAACCTCATGATTAAAGTTGTCTTCTGACCCGGTTTTTACTACCATTAACTTAACCTAACTTAGCTTAATCCAAATTTCACTTCACCTAACCTAATTTAATCTAATTTTATCTAAGCTCTTAACCTAACATAACCTAAAATTAGTTTATGTAAAGCTTAGCTTAACCTAACCTAAATTGTACTTACTTAACTTAGCTTAAACCACTCTTAACTCTACTTAACCTAACTTTACTTTCAATCTTAACTTAAGTTAATCTAACTTAACCTAACCTTACTATATTTGGTGAATTTATAGTAATACACCGGTCTTTTCTCTCACTGTTTTAATATGTATTTCGTAATGTTTAGACAATTCTAAGAAATTTTTTCTATAATATTTCACAGGAAATAGCGTGTTTTTAGATACACCCCTCCACCCAACAATCATAACGGAAGTTGATTTCTTTTTAGAATAAATAACAAATTATATTACCAACCAACCAAGAAAATCTAACCTAACGTAACCGGGGTTGAACCTCTTCCGTTTCTACTGTTCGGCTGATGAAAATTGGTGACACCGCCAAATGTGTTGTTCTTCACGCAGTGTACACTATTACACGTTGGACAAACACGCTGTGTTTTCTTAATTAAGAAATGCCTCACTATTTTTCTGATGAAACTCTGCAATTGACACAAAATAATCTCTATCACAATGTCGGCACAGCTCTTCCACCTGTTCAGCCACATCCGGTACCGAAAATTAAAATCTCCGCCCTGACGCACCCACGTATTGTTCATTGGCTAAGAGAAAAACTTTACCCAATAATAAGTCTCCTTATCGCTAGAGCCAACAAGAAACTCCTACACCACATTAAGATTAAGAAGCGATGACGGAGGTGAGAGCACTGGGTGGGGTCACACCTTTTCCGCCAGATGTAAACAAATCATCAAGAAACTTGACTGACCAAATCTAATAATATTGAAAAATTAATATCTCGCTTATCCTTAATTTCCGGTGGAAATATCATAGAAGAAAAAGTCTTTGAATTGTTTAACATTACGAAATACATATAAATAACAGTTTAAGAAAAACTGGGTAAAACCATAAATTCAACCCCCTTTAACAAATTTGCTAAAACTACAACAGTGTCCACTATAGAACACAGTAAAATTGCAGTTTTTAAAATCGTTTTCAATGAAAATCGACAGCGGGTTAATTGTCAATAATTACCAAACTTACTTAACTTAACCTAACTCAACCTAAACTAAACTTAAATTAACCTATCATAATATAACCCAATCTTTACTCAACTTGCCTTAGCCTAACCTAACCATGCCTTAACCTAACCTAACCATACTTAACCTAACCTAACCATACTTAACCCAACCTAAACTTACTTAACCTTAACTAACATTAATTAACCAAACTTAACGATAAATTACCTAACCAAACTTAACAACCTAACTTGAACTTTACTTAACTACATCAAGACGACAAGGAAACTTTTGAGGGTAAATTCGATATGGGAAGGCGAATCTGATTAAATTAATCGTTTCCTGTGCAAATAATTAGTTTTTAGAAGCTACGTAGAATAATGTGTCATAGAAACATAACATAACAAGGAAATACTTACCTTAGCTCTGTTTTCTGAGAGGGTAGAGACTTGAAATAGCTTGAAGACAGTGGTTAAGTTGTTTCCTTTCATACGTCAATTCAGAAAGGAAACGACATACAGAGAAATGGACATATAACTCTTTAAGCGTAACGAAATATATAAACACAAATAACAAGCGTTACATCAATTTACATATAAAATTACAGTTATTTCCATATTCAGTGTGAAAGTTTGATTAATGTACTGAAGGACTCAAGCTAACACTAGTAAATGTTCTCAGTACTCAAAGTCTTTCCCACAACTTTTATCTTTCACTTCACTTATATATACATTAAATATCTCACAATATCCCTTTAAATTATCACATCGGTGGTCGGCTAATGTGACACGTCAACACCCAAGGATACTCGACTCAAGATAGGAAACTCTAGTTAAAGTATATGAATGTGTGTACTGTAATGTTGCCAGATACCTCAATAATAGCGCCATCTATTGGCTGCGTCCAAAGGCTATTCGTGACGTCATAGATTTTGATGTGACGTCATGAGTGATATATTTTACGTTTTCCCATTTATTTTAGACATATCAACCTTCATTTATGTATGCGTGTATGATACATATAAAGAGAGAATGAAAACACTAATGTATAATATTCACTGACTCCATTGCCTCAAGATCTAAGATGAGTTCAAAATTAAAAGACAAAATCTTTTCTTTTGCACAATTATCATATAATTACTACAAGTGATGAATCACCTGTCAAGCTGTTACATAAATTTGGGGATTAATTGACCTTGTTTTCAATAGAGTTCTTGGCTATTAAAAGGCATTCTTATTGTTTATCTTTTTAAATAAACACTAAACCCAAAATTCAAGTTGTGTCTTGGTTACTGATGTAAAAAACAGATGGTTAAATAGTATATTTTATCACTACAGTAACTACAGCATAACCACTGTCCACATTGAATTTTTATAGTAATGTACAGACTGAATTTTTTTTACATATTTCTAGTACATATGAGAACAAAGTTAAACTGAATTATTATGGTTTTATCAATAATTTTAATGATTATAAATGGCTATTCTTGAGGTCCCAATTATTACCGACTATTTTACACTCATTCCTGTCTTGAGTATATAGTCTTTGTCAACACTGTCCTCTTGTTAATCTTTTACCCACATTAAACCTTTTCAGTAATTAATATTTAATATCTTACAGGATAGTTATGGTGAAAATCAAACATCTTTAGAAAGTCAAAATTTCGTAAAACAAGAACTATAATCATAAAATATATTTGACGATTTAGTGTAACATATAATTAAATTTATATATATTATTTCTATTAATATAATTATGAATAATGATATTAATAGTGTAATTTCAATGGGAAGTTGTTCGTGTTTATTATATATGACAGAGTAGCTGTAGTCCTGTGTGGGACCTAACTCACTTGTTAAGCTACACCTGAACATTTAGTGTAAAGAATGCATTAAACTGCATGCATTGTCGAGTTTAATATACCAAGAGGGGTCGTCCAGATAATAACAGATTGTAAAACACCATCATGAGGAGTGAACCGAGGAGATCAGCTGATTTACACGTGTTAAAAGAACGTTCGTCCATCACAGTTCTCTTCCTAACTGGCCGCACTGAGGTAGCCTTACACACTCAATAGTTCCCCAATGCAAAATATATTTGTGGCAACTATTTCAATATACTGTGCAGTAATAGTCTCCAGATAAATAAACCAATATTTGAAAATTCAAACAATTTGGTAAGCCGAGTCGGTGTAGTTTTCTAGCGTTTCTTCGGAAATTTATATATTTAAAAATTTTACCTTTCAATTTAATTTAAAAATAATTATGATCACATTGGGCAGGGCTTTGAAATACAAGTAAATTGTGTGGTAAAATAAAAGATGACGAAATCAAACCGAACGAAACCTATTGGTGGCCGCTTCTGCTGAGTGTGTGAAGTACAAGCCTGGTGACGGCTGAAGGTAATGGTGGAAGTGTTGTGAGCGATATAAAGTGAAAAGAATAAAGGTACACTGGTAGTGTGCTGACTACAGTATATTATTCGTAGTGAGAAGTTCAGCTGTGAAAACATTACCTTGTGAACAGTGTTGGGAAGAATTTCTGTTTATTAAAGAAAATACAGTGAACAAGTGTGTTTCTGTGACCTGGTGGAAATCTACCTGCCTGTTGTGTCTGTACACTGATACCGATGGTCGGGAAATTACTGGAGCCTGGCGGGACAGCCAGTGTGTTCGATGACACTTGTGATATATCTACTGCTACTGTACATACGACCTGGCCCTTGGTAATCAGTGGTGGAAGCTGGTAAGCAGCGAAGGTTTGTGTCACTATAGGCGTTTATTGTAAGGCGTTTTCGATTTACGGAATAGCTAACGCATTAGCTACTCTGTCTGCGCTGACGCTGCTTTTGAGCTGTGCACATGGAACATTCAGAGGGAAGAGCTAACCTAACACCTCGATCAGGCGTTAGCCTTGAGCAACGACCAAGCGGCCAGAACAGCTAACAACCGATCATGGTTTCTCCCACGTACACACTTGTGTAAATACGCGGATCATGGCCGCTTATGGAGAATATTTTGATTAATATTAGAGTTGTGGTCATATAAGACAATAAAAAAACTTGATATACTTAATAAAAATAATTCTATATACGGTAGTATATTGGATGGACCTAAAGCAAGGCATATGGTGTGAACAAAAATTGAAAAGTATTTCGCCTACTTGATACCTGTTCTGGCCCCGCCCATTTTACGTGGGTGTTGTCCCATTTCATAAGTCGCTGGTGAATTTTGTTTAAAATATTACTAATTACTCAAATATGATTAAAACTTAAATATCATTACTCATAAGATACATTAAATAAGGGTGAACAAGTTGACTAAAGTTCTGTAAATGCAAAAATTAATACTTACAACGAACCTGAAACTCGTCGTATTGCGTGTTTATGTGGAACAGCTGTAATACCGATTTTTGTATTATTCCTATTTATTGTTGACTGATTGACTCTTTACCTTTTGTCTTCCTTTCCGTAATTTTCTATTTACAGGCTTCTTTCTTTTCCATTTAACATTGCACGAAATGACAGCTCAAACTACCACTGGTAAATATTATATGATTGCTAAGATTCCCACCTTCACAATGGGTGAACAAAGGGGCGGACCCAAGCGACGTCACAGCGCATCGATAGCTAGCAATTAGTAATGCTGAACGTGTTGCTGTTCAGTGATTAATTTTCCTTTTTTATATTTAGTATCAGTGACTTCAGTCGTATTAAAACAAATATCTCCTACCTTTTATACCAATGCAACGTTTCACAGCGTAAGCTTTTTTGTCGACTAGTAACGTACAGCCCTTTATGGTGGTGGTGCTACCTCTCTGTGTGTGTGTACCTTGCTTGGTACTTGGTGGACCCTAATCACAGAGTTTCTGATGTTATGAACCAATGAAAGAATTAATTGAACACACACTAACACTTATCTCCCTAATACACAGGTGTGTTCAGTCAGGTAAACCTGGAAATGGATGAGTGTAATGATGGAGGTACGTCTACCATGGAGGACCTCCTACACATTGCTTCACATTAAAAATTGCTGACAAATGTGAAAGTTCTGAAGCAGGTAAGTGTATAATATGTCTCTACACTGATCTCCTAGTGACTTTATCTGGCGAAGGAGGGCGAGGAGTGTCTGACTGCTCTACTAGACAAGTGAAGGCGAGGTCGTGCATATTTTGTTGTGTAAATGTTATAGTCGGGAGGCGCTGAGCTTTGAATGTGTCCAAATATGGTTTATGGCGGCAGGTATCATTAGCTACCACATCGTGTCCTCGGCCAGTATGTCTCGGAAGAGAGTCTTCTCTCTTCACTTTCTTGGCTTTATCAGTGATGACCTTTGGCTGCTTTCTGTTGACACTTTGGTTTTGACACTCTGCCTCTCAGCCGCCGTTTCTCACAGATTACACAATTTTTCTCTGCAGCAAATATTGATGTAGTTTGTCGGGTGAGCAAGGTGGTTCACCTGAAGAGACGTAATGGACCAGGTCTTCACACTGGGTATACTCGTTCCATCCGTTCCTTCTCTGCAGGTTGGTAGCTCTGTTCTTCAATATACAAACATTCCTCATGCTACTTTGGCAAACTGTCATATGAAGAAGTCGTCTTGTGCTGCCATGGTCGCAAGAAGCCTGTCTTTGGTTGTGGTCCAGATATTGTTGAGACTCGCTTCCCGCCTTCTGTATGTGATGCATTGGTGTAGCCATTTAAGAGTGGATGTTTCCTTACATCTTTTCGGACGAGGTTCTTGCGTCAAGGACAAGCCATCCTGCGGCACTAGTTTAACTGAGTAACGCGCCATCCTTCCTCCATCAACGGTAGTATATCAATATCCAAATATTATTCCTCATCGATAGGTACCCTACACCTCCACATATCAGATTGTGGACCCAAATGTGTGTAGAGATTTAATTTATGGGTTACAACCTTTTATAACATCCCGTGTCTCTTGTCTTAGGGAAGAGAGAGTTTGCTCCCAATGGTATCACGGATCTTCTTGTTTTAATGGAAAGATGTCTGTTGGCATTGTGTCTCTCTGTCTATCTGACGACTAACAGCTGATATATTCTAGAGGATGATGTGGGGGGGATCCTGATAGAACAATAGGCAAAGTATTGAGTATTTGGTGGAATCTTAGTATTTTGACCACTACAGGAATTAATATATATGACTGATGTAGACAGATTGTGGATATGACATCCTCTCCTCCCGCCGTCCCGTTCCTATTAAAATGTTCAATTTTTAGTTCTGGAGACAGTTTACTAATACTGTAGTAGTAGTAACACGTGAACAACCATACCTCAATAATTTGTCAATGATTTTTTCTACAATTATCGCCACTGAAGGCTTTAGTAAATGAAGAATGGACGTTAAGTGAATTTGGGGTATTATTTTCTTCAATTTTCTCAGTGATTTATGTGTGTGAAAAATTGATAGAATTTTTAGAAAGGCCCAGGAATAAATGCCATTGGTAGCAGAAATATTATGCTCGAGGGAATAATTAACTTTAGATTCTAGTGATTTATTTTTATCATGGCAGCAGTCTAAAAAAACAACATTATATTTATATGACTTATATAAAACACTCACTAAACCCTGGTATATAACACTGGTTTTGTTTTACAGGTTGAGGCATCAGTACAAGGTAAGTACTGTACATATTGTGGTAGTTTAGAGGTGCAATGTATAATAGGTACAGTATTATTGATATTGAAACAGTTTATTTAGTCAGAAAAACACAGATACAGAGTTGATGATAATAACAATATTAACATGGCTGAGCCAGTTGAGAGCCAGAGTTCTCTTGAAGGTACCTGTTATATACTGTACATTTATCTCAAGGAAGTATTATGTAACATTTATTATCTTCCGAATAGTACACGTAACATGGTGGTAATACGAACATATCAGAATGTTACCACAGTTATCGCTTCGTTATTTATACTATTTATTTTTTGCATTTATATTATAAGTATATACATACAGCGATGTTAATATATATTAATATGATAAAGGAGGGAAGCAGTATAACGTAGGTTGTATTAAGGTGGAACAAGAGGACAGAGCTGTCAGTATCATGTCTAGTCGGCAAATATATTTATTGCTATGATAATTTCTATCTATCTACAGTACATGATAATTTAAGATGAAACGGTTTTGTGGTACGATAAAAGTAGGAATATATAGTAGGTATTAAAAAATATTAATACTTAGACAATGGATATTTTTAAGAGATGTATTTAAAGGAAGGACCGTAGTCTTTGCTCGGATGTGGGGTAAGTTGTTCCACACTTTCACACTGTGATATTTTATGGAGGTCTGGGACTGAGAGGAGCACATGGGGGTGGTCTTAGTAGCTCTGGGTGCCTTAAGTTGTGTCTCTGATTATTCCGGAACTGGAAAAAGTATTGTACAAGAGGCACAGCAGTAGGTGTTAATATCCTCGAATTTTAACATTTTCAATTTAGCAAATTGTTCGTTAGTATGAACAGTTTTTTCAAGTAGGTCATTGTTCGCACAACTCTCTTCTGTGCAGTAATCGGGGGTTGTGGTTTTGAAGAGTCAGAGGCCCCCATAGTGTGTGTGATAGTGCATTAAGTGTTGGCAAACGATCATGATAGATTTATTTTATTGCTGTGAGAGTGAGTGACTGACGAGTGTGATACAGGATACCGCACGAATGGCTTGTATGTGTTTCTCCAGCTAAGTTTCATTAACAAAACCCCAAGGAATTTAGTAATTTATTCACGTTTGAGGACTGTTGTAACCAAGGTACAGGGGGTCCAATTCTGGGGGTAAGTTTTTCTCTGTGAAGATCGTGTAGTGGGTTTTAGGGGTTTAAGATCAGTTTATTACGTATTACCCAGGTCCTGACTTTGGTCAATTCAGTGTTCATAGTTCGAATGGAGGTCTGAGCTGCCGGCATAGAGATTACTATCGTCTGCAAAAAGTTGTTTTTTATCAGTGTGCTGGAGTGGACTATATTGTTTATATACAACAAAACAGTACTGGACCGAGAATGGAGCCTGGGGACGCCATACAAAATTATACAGATATGAGGTAAACCAAGTGTGGGATAAGCCCCTAACGCTGTAATGTTCAAGCTTTGAAAGGAGGATGGTATGGTCCAAGTATCAAAGGGCTTAGAGAGGTCCAAGGAATATTCCGACTGTGAACTGACTGTCATCAAAGGAGTTTAAGATGCTATTAGTAAAGGATAGCACTCAGTCGACATAAATCCAAACTGAGAGTCTATAAGGATGTTATTGACACTGCAGAAGGAATTTTGTCTACTACATGATAGTTTATCTAGTATCTTACTTAAGGCTGGGAGGACTGATATGGGGCGGTGATTCTTGAAAAGACCTTTATTTCTGATTTTTTATATGCTGGGCGAACAGCAATCTTCAGCTTATCCGGAAGGCGCCCTAATGAGAAGTTACAAGTGTGTAGGACATTTTATGATGGTCAATAATTCATCTGTTGTGACAGGGGATAAGAACAGCTCATTTTGCTGTCTGTTTTGCAGGTAGGCTCTAAATTCCTCATGGTGATCAGGGATGCTCTCTGCAGATTTTTGACAACATGTTACAAATATTCATTGAAGTGGCTGGCAATGAGGAGGGTTCCGTCATAACTGAATCGTTTATCATAAGCTGAGTGGGGCCGAAGGCTGAGTGTTTGTTCTGAATAGAATTTATGACATTCCAGAGTCGCCTGATGCTGACTGAACTTATTTGTATAATAGCTTCGTCGGCATTTCCTGCTTGAGTTACTGTATTTCTGATACTTCGGTAAGCATCACCGGAAATTATGAGTCTTTGCAAATTTCCTTTGGAGTTTGTGTTTTTCTTTATCATTTTTGATTTCACTTATAATATGTAGGGTTTGGAGATAGATACAGCACTTTCACTGATTTAGTCGTGAGGAAGCATTTATCAACAAGCATTGAAGATAAAGAAGTTGCAGCAGTTCACGTTAGGGTTGTCGGAGGCATAAACAAGATCCTAGTTAGCATTCATTAAGTTGTTTTAAAAAGGAGCACGTTGTTGGTACACTATGTATTGTACTGTGACCTAAACCTTTCAGGTCTTGTGGCTGTTTATACATGGCAAAAACTGGAAGTGATCTGAGATATTGTTATAAATAATTCCACTTGCTAGATTGTTAGAGTGTTGTTGGTCAGATATGATCTATCACAGTGGCAGAGGTGGCAGTTACTCTAGTGGGTTTGGTTATAGTGTTAGACGGGCTTAGGATGACAGGTGTAAGATGTCAGTATAATAGGGTACAGTATTACAGGTGTAAGATATCATTATAATAGGTATTATTGGTGTAAGATATGTATAATAGGGTACAGTATTACAGGTGTAAGATATCAGTATAATAGGGTACAGTATTACAGTGTAAGATATCAGTATAATAGGGTACAGTGGTGTAGATATCAGTATAATAGGGTACAGTATTACAGGTGTAAGATATCATTATAATAGGGTACAGTATTACAGGTATAAGATATCATTATAATAGGGGTACAGTATTACAGGTGGATAAGATCATTATAATAGGGCAGTATTACAGGTGTAAGATATCATTATAATAGGGTACAGTATTACAGGTGTAATATTATAATGGTACGTTTACGGATATATATGTATTACAGGTGTATATCATTATAATAGGGTACAGTATTACAGGTGTGAATAATTATAATAGGATGATATTACAGGTGTAAGATATCAGTATAATAGGGTACAGTATTACAGGTGTAGATATCATTATAATAGGGTACAGTATTACAGGTGTAAGATATCATTATAATGGTGCAATATTACAGGAAGATATCAGTATAATAAGGTACATATTACAGGTGTAAGATATCATTATAATAGAGATTTCAGTATTACAGGATTGTAGAATATCATTATAATAGGGTACAGTATTACAGGTATAAGATATCATTATAATAAGTGCAATGTATAAAGATAAATTATAATAGGGTACAGTATTACAGGTATAAGATATCATTATAATAGGTACAGTATTACAGGTGTGAATAATATCATTATAATAGGGTACAGTATTACAGGTATAAGATATCATTATAATAGGGTACAGTATTACAGGTGTAAGATATCATTATAATGGTTTATTACAGGTTTAGATATCATTATAATAGGGTACAGTATTACAGGTATAAGATATCATTATAATGGGTACAGTATTGGGTGTAAGATATCATTATAATAGGGTACAGTATTACAGGTATAAGATATCATTATAATGGTACAGTATTACAGGTATAGAATATCATTATAATAAAATTGAATTTCAGGTGTAGATATCTTATGTACAATTACAGGTGT
>NW_024749369.1:0-11900 GCF_018991925.1 Homarus americanus
AACAGTCACATACTCAACAACTTGGATGAGTATTTTTCTGTTCTGAATCCATCTCGAGCAAAAGATCTCGCTAAGTTATTATCAACATTTCCTAAAGTCACGTCAGACCTCCCAGGGTTTTGCAATATACTTAAACATGATATTAAGCTAATCTCAGATGATGTACAATCCATTAGGCAATCAGCCTATCGACTAAATCCACAAAAAGAGAGATTATGAAAAAGGAGGTAGACTTTTTGTTAAAACATAACTTAGCTGAGCCTAGTACCTCCCCCTGGGCTTCACCTTGCCTTCTCATTCCAAAACCCGATGGCACTTTTCGTTTCTGTACCGATTATCGTAAAGTGAACCAGGTCACTGTCTCAGACTTCTACCCTTTACCTTTGATTGAAGATATAATAGACAGCATAGGCTGTGCCAAATTTATCAGTACGGTGGACTTATTGAAAGGATATTATCAAGTGGGACTCTCACGGATAGGGCCAAAATAATCTCGGCATTTATACCCATTTGGTCTTTTTCTGGATTGTCATGGCATTTGGCTTTTCTAATGCTCCGGCCAATATCCAGAGGGCCACCAACTCCTGATCTAGACCTAGGGTGGGACGTCGCCTACCTGATGACCTGCGGTGGTGTCGGACAGCTGGGACGAACATCTGGTGCGTTTGGAGATACTGTTTCAACGACTGCAAGAGACTGGATTCACCATAAACCTGGCTAAATCTGCTTTTGGCCGGGCCTCAGCGACTTACCTGGGACATATCGTTGGGCATGGTATGGTGAGACCCAAGGACGCAAACGTTAGAGCCATCTTGTCCTTCCCCACTCCAAGGACGAGGAAGGAACTCATGCGCTTCCTGGGGATGTACGGCTACTACCGTCGGTTCTGCAGTAACTTCTCCAGCGTGGCCGGACCCCTCACAGACCTTACTAGTTCTGCGGTCCCTTACATCTGGAACCAGAAGTGCGACCAGTCTTTCCACCGCCTCAAAGCCTTCCTTGCCTCCAAGCCTGTAGTCCACCCCCCTGACTACACCTCGCCCTTCCATCTGCAAATCGACGCTAGTGGTGTCGGAGTGGGGGCTGTGCTCCTACAACCCGACCCTACCACTGATGTTCTTCACCCTGTGGCATATTACTCCGCCAAGTTGAAAAAACATCAAACCAACTACTCGACCATAGAGAAGGAGGCCTTGGCTCTGGTGTTGGCAATAAAGAAGTTTGAATGTTACCTCCAGTCTTGCCCACAAACAACCCTAGTCTTCACCGACCATAACCCACTCACGTTCATCCAAACCAACAAGACCTCCAACCAGCGGAATCCTCCGCTGGGCTCCCTCTCACCCAGCCCTATAACTCATAAGTCTGGCACATAAAGGGGTCGATAATCTGATTGCAGACTCCCTTATCCTGAGCCCAGTGGAAAATGAGCAGCTACTCCAGACGCACCAGGATCACCTCCTCATGCCCGCGCGGAGGTCTTTGGAGGGGGCAGATGTTCTGCAAGAAGTTCTATATACAGGAGAGAACATAAACACTGTATAGTTTTGTAGGTTCGGTTTACTGATAAGAGTATGTACACAGAGGTGGATAGCACTGCTCCCCAGCTAAGGTCCTGGTCAACTACCATAGACTACGATGGCAAGTGATACATTAGCAGCTTCCCATACGTCGCCAGGCACATTAATTAAGCGTGATACATGGTAATAACATTGCCACGCGCTGCTAGCTAGGCTGAATAAATATAAATGGAGCACATACATAATATACATACATAATACATAATCCAGTATACATAATATACATACACCTCCCTCCCCCCTATACGCTCATAGCAAAGTCTTGAGCGGACCTCTTCTTCTGGATCCGTTCTGAGCGTCGAGGGACTTCATCACTGGGAAGGGTGTGGGACTCAACACTGGTGGCGGGGCCAGCAGAAGGCAGTGTTACGGGGCGGAGAAAACGGCGGTTCCTCCACCACACACGACCACTGGGTAACCGCACCTGGTAGTCCCGTGACCTGCCGAGACCCATGACTACGCCTACTTTGTCCCAACGTAGGGAGGTCGGGTCCTGAACACGGACTTGGGTACCGACACTCAACCTGGGGAGAGAACGGGCGTGGTCGTTGTAGCGGGCGACGACGTCCTGAACACGTTCGGCGGCTCGGCGATCACAATCCTCTGTCTTAGCCTGCCACTCCTTGGAGAAGGATTGAGGGTGAGCAGGGACACAAGAACGAAGGGGGCGTCCATACAAGACCTGGGCAGGGGAGCGTCCGGTGTAGTTAGGTGTGTTGCGGAGTTCAAGAAGACCCCGGTCGAAGGCCTCGCAGTCAATATTCCCAGAAGGGGCCACCTTAAGGATGAGGTGCTTCAAGGATTTGACAGCAGCCTCAGCGTGGCCGTTGGACTGCGGGTAATGGGGCGATGACAACACATGCCGGACTCCCCATCGGTCAAGGAACGCAGCAAAGTCCCGGCTTGTGAACTGAGGCCCTCCGTCGGTTCGCAGGCGTACAGGAACGCCCACGTCACGGAAGTAGTGGCGGAACTTGCTGATGGTGGCGGCAGACGTCGTGTCATTACCGCCCTTGATGACAACCGGCCAACCAGAGAGACGGTCGACGATAACCAGGAAGGACTTTCCTGACACACAGAAAAAGTCGGCCGACACAGACTCAAAGGGGCGGGTGGGGTTGTCGTCACTCATGAAGGGTACCTGCTGCTGGCTGGGTTGTAATACGTGGCGGGGCTTACACACCTGGACAGCATTGGAGATGTCGGGGTCGATGCCAGGCCGGAACACAGTCTGTCTTGCACGCCGTTTGGTGGCCTCGGCTCCACAGTGACTGTCGTGGAGGCGAGCCAAGGCGTGGGGACGTGAAGCAGCAGGGACAACTACCGAAGGAGAGGTGTCACTGGCCAGAGGTAGGGGTAGGGCGGCAGCAGGGTAGTTGCTGCTCCCTTCGTGCACCCTGTTGGCGTAATTTACCTCGAGAATCGGTGTTGGGAAGTCCTGGGAGATGATGGCCAACTCTTGACAATGTCTGTAGGACAGCAAGGGAGTCGGGACACCATTATGCACGTCAATCCAGGCCTGGCACGACCTGTTGCCAAAGGTGACATGTGCATAGAGTGAACCCAGGGCTGGGGCCATCTGTGAACCATCTGCCATAAAGCGGAGGTCCTCGGGAGGCGGTCCTAGATCGCTTGGAGAGAGCCCCAAGCATCGCAAATGCTGGGGACCGATGACTGTAGCATCAGCGCCGGTGTCGGGCAACATCTGAAGACGGGATGACACGCCGCCGTAGGTCACGATGGCGCTGATGTACTGGGTGACTTTGGTCCTGGGATGCGAGGAGTACACCCTCCTAAAATGGGTCGGGCTTTGTCCCGGGTCGTCGTGCCTCTGATTTGGCGACTGTGGGCGGCCCTCACTGGTAGAAGGGCGCCGAAGCTTCCGCCGACGCTGTCCCTTGGGTTCGTGGGTAGGGCAACACTTGTCATAGTGGCCCAGACGACCGCACACATTGCACTGTACGCGTTTAGCTGGGCACCGCACTGTGAGCGACCAGTGGCCCATACGGTCACAACTGTTGCAGGTAGACTGAGCAGCTGGACATACCTGTGTTCCGTGCTGCTTACCACAGTTGTTGCAAAATGAACCGGGCGTGGACGTGGTGGGCGAAGGCGTAGGAGCAGACTTCTTGTCCTTCTTGTACCGGGAAACAGCGCGTACAGCTGTAGGGGGAGCTCGGATGGCAGAGGTGGCACACCTGGCAGCCTCATAGGAGCGACATATCGTCAACACATCCTGAAGAGAAGAGGAAGAGTCGAGGGAGGTGAGGCGTTGGACAAGTTCCTCGTCCTTAACACCCATCAGGATCACCTGCTTCAACTGGGTCTCCTCGCACTGCTGGTGGTGGCCTAAACATATATCTACCTCTTCCGAGGCTCTCTTAAGACGTACATAAAAAGCGTCAAAAGACTCACCCTCCATCTGTCTGCAGCTAAACAATTCCCTCCTGCGCAGAGCTTCATTCTGCTGTCCTTTGATGTGCCGTTGTAGAACGTCCAGTACCTCCTCTACAGACAGCGAAGAGGTTGGGGGTACCTGCAACGTATGTTCTAAGACACGCTGAACTTCCAAGGACAGGCACATACGCAGCTGGATGAGTTGTTTAGGCTGTGACAAACTCTGGAGATCCACCATTGTAGCATAATCAGCCCACCGCCGCCGCCATTCGCGAAAAGTCTGGAAATTTACATCAGGCTCCAAGATGGGCGGCGTTTGAGCTGCTGCTTTAGGTGGGGCTGGGGGGCGTGAAGGAAGCATGGATGAGGTATCTGAACCATTCAGTACCGAGGCAGTGTTAGAGCCAGGGGCTTGGTTAACAGTGAGGCGAGATATCAAGGCTTCGAACCGTGCACTGTCTTCCATTCTCCGTTGGTGGTCTCGTTCTGCCTCTGCTTGCCTTCTGTGCTCATCCGCCAAACGTCTGTGAGCTTCATCCTCGCGTCTCTCATCTCTCATAAACTTCATTAAGGCAATTATCTCTGGAGATAACGCTGAATGTTGAGGTGAAGGGCTGCGCGATGTTGTGGGAGCTGGGCCGGCCTGGTCATCCATCTCTGGGGGACTATCATCCGCTTGACTCATCCAGGCGCTGGGTCCACGGCTACGTAAGGCATGAGACATAACTACTTTATCTGTGTACTGTGTCTTAAATCAGTGTTGACCGGTCAGCCCGTCGTATCAACAAGATTTCAGACAAAAAATTTAATTAAATACACAGATAAGTAGGTTATATATATAAAATATATATAAGAAACCGCGCGGTCAGCAAGTGTTAGTACATGTATGGGTGTGTGTCCCAGGCAGGTAGAGCGTCTCGCCCCAGCTGTGAGGGGGGGTGGAGGCGTCGCTGTGAGGGGGGTGGAGATAGGAGTAGCTCAGTCGCTCTCTGTAAACGGTCAGAGGAGGGTGCGCTGAGCTCTACACCCCACAAATGCCCAGAACATGCCGTATACCTTGGAAATCCGTTCGAACAAGGTCACACATGAATGGCACGAAACACACAATGCACTAAACACTTCACAGAAAATCACTGTCACTGACACTGCTCAAAGTTGCGAAATTCTTCGAGGGATGACGCGGGGTTGACCCAAGGCGGGGATCCATCAGCCGGCTTTCCACAAACTTGCACTAATCACTCGTAATAATCCAGTAAAACTACGCACTGCGCCATGTTAGATGTTCTGGGTAATAAGTTCTATATACAGGAGAGAACACAAACACCTGTATAGTTTTGTAGGTTCGGTTTACTGGATAAGAGTATGTACACAGAGGTGGATAGCACTGCTCCCTAGCTAAGGTCCTGGTCAACTACCATAGACGACGTATGGCAAGTGATACATTAGCAGCTTCCATACGTCGCCAGGCACATTAATTAAGCGTGTGGGATATGGTAATAACATTGCCACACGCTGCTAGCTAGGCTGAATAAATATAAATGGAGCACATACATAATATACATACATAATACATAATCCAGCATACATAATATACATACAGGGTGTGTGTTACGAACCCCTCCACCCAGCACTACGAAGCACGCCATCTATTGTCCTGATCTACCTACCCAGCACCACGAGCAACGCCATCTAGGGACGAGACACGAGTATGACTCGTCTTAGTTACCACTCCGGGTTTCCCTTCTCCATATCCTGGTTGTTGCGTCACCTCCTCAAAGTCTTCTTTGTCAGCTCCAATTCGAGGAGAGAGCACTTGGCTCTGGGAAGTGACCACAGGATCATCTATCCTCTAAACCTACGTGCAGTGACTACCTACCGTCTTCACAATACTCAGCCTTACTCGTCAGCCATCTCAGCTCCTCACTTAAGTACTAGTATCTTGTATTAATTTCCCCACGTCCACTTGCTTCGAGATTGTTTTATGTTTATTAATATGTATATACTGTTAATGTTTAGGTTAAGTTTGGTTAAGGGTAATTTATAAGCTGAATATTTTGTTAAGGGATTTATGGTACTCTATTATATACAACGAAAACTCGCATCCTTTGTCTACCCTTTTATAGTCCGATTGTCTTTGTTTTGTTTTTTATTGTTGTTACCTGTTGGGATCTGGGTAGACGTATAACTATATTCTAAATCCCCAACTCGTAACAACAGGGAGAGTCTGTAAAGGACCCAAGTTGCCATAAACAGTTGTTTGTATAACTTCACCAGACCCAGAGCTAAAGAAACATAAGTTCCTCCTTACACTCTTTATCTAGGCATCACGCGGTGGTTCCAGGAGATAACATTTAGTTCAGAAGACTTTATCATTCATGTTCCTCTTCAACACACACACACACACACACACACACACACACTCTGACACCATCGTAATTTCAAGTCATAGGAAAGGGAGAAAAAGAGTTTGTTAGAGTTCTCAGTTCCGGACAACAAAAGTTTATTATTAACCCTACTGACTTGTGCACATCACGCTCTGAATTAATCTCTCTCTCTCTCTCTCTCTCTCTCTCTCATAAGCGACCGAATATCGTGAATAAGTCAATTTACGGTGTGTGTGTGTGTGTAATTTGAGCTTTATTCGTCTTTTTCATGATGATTAAATACTCCTCCCAATTGAAAAAAAAAAGATGAGTTGATGATTTAACCTGACTGTGTACCGTACCTGGCCAGGTGGGTGACGGCGGCTCACTAAGTCAAAATGTATGAGGTATTTTCCCGTCCTACACCGAGCTGCCTTAACTCTACGCTGGTGAAAAATTTGGCGCTTCGAATTATGCAAACCAGAGGTCAAATATTGGCTCAGCTGCTCCGATTCTGCGACATTTCCTCTGATTTATGGAACATTATTGACCATTTCATGCCCTCCCCCCCCCCTCCTGCTGCTGCTCTCAATTTACGAAGAGGAGATTCTAATTTCTTCACTTTGTATTTTTTTTTCATCTATTTACCTTTACTTTTTGTACCTTGATCCGTTTATTGTCTCTTGAATATAAAACACTTAACGTTTCTTATTCATTTCACATTCTGCGTTTTATATTTTGTTCACAATGTTTATATTTTCTCTTCTAATCAGTGTTTGTATCTTTTTCTGACCTTGGTGTTCATTCCTGCTCTTTTTCTGACCTTGGTGTTCATTCCTGCTCTTTTTCTGAGCTTGGTGTTCATTCCTGCTCATTTTCTGACCTTGGTGTTCATTCCTGCTCTTTTTCTGACCTTGGTGTTCATTCCTGCTCTTTTTCTGACCTTGGTGTTCATTCCTGCTCTTTTTCTGACCTTGGTGTTCATTTCCTGCTCTTTTTTCTGACCTTGGTATTCATTCCTGCTCTTTTCTGACTTGGTGTTCATTTCTGCTCTTTTCTGACCTTGGTGTTCATTCCTCTGCTCTTTTTGAGCCTTAGTGTTCATTCCTGCTCTTTTTCTGACCTTGGTGTTCATTCCTGCTCTTTTTCTGACCTTGGTGTTCATTCCTGCTCTTTTTCTGACCTTGGCGTTCATTCCTGCTCTTTTTCTGACCTTGGTGTTCATTCCTGCTCTTTTTCTGACCTTGGTGTTCATTCCTGCTCTTTTTCTGACCTTGGTGTTCATTCCTGCTCTTTTTCTGACCTTGGTGTTCATTCCTGCTCTTTTTCTGACCTTGGTGTTCATTCCTGCTCTTTTTCTGACCTTGGTGTTCATTCCTGCTCTTTTTCTGACCTTGGTGTTCATTCCTGCTCTTTTTCTGACCTTGGTGTTCATTCCTGCTCTTTTTTGACCTTGGTGTTCATTCCTGCTCTTTTTCTGACCTTGGTGATCATTCCTGCTCTTTTTCTGACCTTGGTGTTCATTCCTGCTCATTTTCTTATATTGTTTGTTATATTTTTCGTCTCTAATTTCGTTATATTATTTTAGTATTGGTTGGGTTTTTGATGTGTTGGTGTTCTTCTTATTCGCTCTCTCTCACCTTTTTCTCCATCTTTTCCTCCCCCTCCTGTTTATCCTCCTCCTCTTCCTCCCCTATACCCTCAGTCAGTACTCTCGCCACCAGAGGACTATGACGGCATCCCAATGTAAACAAACCTTCTCTCGCGTCTATAACATGGGGAAGGGCACATCAGCACCATAAAATCAACCCTATTGCACCATATTGCACCATAATTTAAGAGCCAATAATGGTGGGTAGACAGGTAGGTGCTGATAATGTCTACTAACGCTCGGATTTATGGTATAGCGGTGAAATTTTTTGTTGGTGCTTAATGGTGTGGTTGAGGAATTGTCTCTCATCTAGAGTCTATTAACCGTCTCTCTCTCTCTCTCTCTCTCTCTCTCTCTCATTAAGTAGCTCAATATGTCATATTTTCACTTGGCTCGTTCACCACATACGCATTGTATTAAATTAATTCAATGTCATCTTCTTTGACTAAATGGAACAAAGTGCCAGCAACACCATTTTCGCTCTCGTAATGGCATTTTCCGGCACATCGTTGTACAAGCTGCTCGTAATTGATTTTTTCAGTTAGTGAAGCAAAATTCGTCGAAAAAACGCAGGGGCGATACATTACTCTCGTCCGGAATGACATACAAACACTTTTTATTATAATTTATTGTTATATATATATATATATATATATATATATATATATATATATATATATATATATATATATATATATATATATATATATATATATATATATATATATATATATATATATATATATGTATATGTATATGTATATATATATATGTATGTATATGTATATATATATGTATATATATGTATATGTATATATATATATATGTATATATATATATATGTATATATGTATATATATGTATGTATATACTATACAGTTTATGTATGTATATGTATATATATATATATGTATATATATGTATGTATATATATATGTATATATATGTATGTATATACTATACAGTATATGTATGTATATATATACTGTATATATATATATAATATATATATATATATATATATATATATATATATATATATATATATATATATATATATATATATATATATATATATATATATATATATATATATATTATTTCCTGTAGTAGTTTGAAAGTTCTTGATATTAGTAAAACTATTTCATTCAAAAACCTTGTACGAGCAATAGGTAACTGAGACGGCTATGGTGTTGATGAACGCCGATGAGACTACCTCCCTTGTACTCATTATTATCGGTGGGAAAACTAGGGTAAAGAAATTCATATAGCGTCTAGTCGTCCAGTATTCCAAATGCCTTTCACTTAACTTACGATAATGGCCTCCCTGGGGTCCAAATAGTGACGCGTCCTTACCATGATGGTCAGCCAGCTCTCTCTCGTCTCCATGTAGTCTGGGAGAGGATTGCACTACCTCCGGCCACCTGCTACTTACCAGGAATGGGACGCTTGTCACTGTGTTAATACCAGGGGCAAATCCCGGGACTTGTAATTTGCTACAATTGTTGGGGTTTATGGTCACATTTGCAAATACTGTATTCAGCAGGCGAGGTGCGGACGTTGTTGAGGGGGGCGTGACTCTGTACTGTACTGTACCGTACATGGCCTCCCACAGTGACCTCGACTGGTTACGGTAAGTGGGAAGCAACTCAACGATAGGGAGGCGGCAGTAGAGACCCACAAACACGCCCCGAACACAGTACTATATAGTCTCCGAGGTGTCAAGGGGATGGTGTTACCGTCTGGCATTATAGATATGATAATCCCGAGGCGCTCTCAGTCCACCTAGCTGTAATTGGGGAAGTGAAGGCGGTTGAGTGCAGTCTTGGCTACACGGCCTCCTTTACTTTCCGAAGACATGCTATGTAGTGTGCCGTATCCACACTGTCCCTAACTGGCAGCCATGTCTTTGGGACTCACTATCACTTTTTCACAATTGAGTAACTACTCGAACACCTTCAGACAATCGCTCTTCTTAGGCAAAGGGTGGTCAGGCAGGAGCCCGACAGCTGCCACAGATCGCTGGACTTTAATGTAGCACAAAATGTCCGACACAGCTTACACGAAACAGATGACGATCCAAACATTTTCAGTTCGTAATTCGCTAATCCGTGGCCAACTGAGCTATAGCGTGAAGTGCTCTTAAAACTCCACATACCTGCCGCCTCGCATGCTGTAAAAACATACAATGCTCCGGAAACGCACCAAATATTTTGTAAACGACTCTAAAGTATTTTAACGAGGGTTTTACATCATCAGTAAACAGAAAGGTATTAAACCGTCAGCAAACATTGTATATGCATACTACATGAAATATGACCTATAATGTTGTTAACACTGAACAAACTGAAAAAGACTTAAAAGAATATTTCTTTTTGCAACAGACCTTTTTACACATCACTTTAGCTCGTGTTGTTATACAATACTGTTGTTAGGGTAATGTTTTAATATTTGCAAGACGAATGTGAATTTGTTGCCATCCGGTATAACTTACTGTACACTCCCATACTTAGTGTACATTATGTAAGAGAAAATAAACAGTTATAAACAGTAAGATAAACAATAAAAGTAAAGTAAATTGTCCTTTTATAGATAAAGTTTACTGCAACACGAGGCAACTTCACTCAGCTGATCGTACGCGGGTGGACGGTGAGGCGAAGGAGTTCTTCTCTGGCTGGTTCACACGGGGATGATGATTACTGCCTTCCTGTGTATCGTCTGCTCTGCCTCCTCCTTATTTCCACTTTCACGGGTATTGTTTTTTCTTTCTGTTTTCGATTTTGTTTTATTATTTGTATTTTTAACTAAATATTTTCCAGATATTTTGGTTATCTAATACTTTCAAATATGTGAAATTTGGATATATGAGATAGCGCTGAGGCAAGGGCGTTAAGGCCGATGTAACCCATATATAGGGTCACAGTTAGCCATGACTAGTTCTCCATAATGCCCACACACCCATAGTACCCACACACTATCCACACACTACCCACACACTCACACAAGGAGATAAAGTGAAATAAACTGCTGTACCTAAATATTATGTAACTCAAAATATATTCCCAAAACAGCACGTTTACAGTTGAAAATAATAAAAGCATAAATAATACAAACAAAATCAATTAATATGTTTTTATTATTTTTAAATATCAGAAATGTTGGGTCAACGCTTCTTGTTGTTCTTTGTCTTTTTCCCAGTGAAGATGTAGTCTCCCCATGGCAGGTACTGGTCCTTTTGTACATGGCAGAAAGTGGTAGTTTCCTTCTTCTTGTTGTTTTGAGGTTTAGTGTGCTTTGTGGTCTGCAGTTTGTTAGATCAGGGGCCCTTCTCCTTCACCTGGCAAGGCTTCACCTCAACCTTTGAAACTTTTGTTACAGTGCGTCGGAACACCATTGTGATTTACTGACACTAACAGCTCTCTCACTGAGGTCAAATCAAAATTTGACCATACAGAAAGAATTACGGTTAAATAAGGTTGGAATTTAAAGAAATTGACAACAAAATGAAGCTCTGTTTATCACTATAGTGTTGAGGGCTGGTGTTTGTAGAGATGATGGATGGTGTTATAATATGTAGTGATGATGGATGGTGTTATATGTAGTGATGAAGGATGGCATTATATGTAGTAATGAGGGATGGTGTTATATGTAGTGATGATAGGAGGGTAATATATGTAGTGATGATGGATGGTGTTATATATAGTGATGATGCATGATGATATATGTAGTGATAATGGTTGGTGTTATATGTATTGATGCTGGATGGTGTTATATGTAGTGATGATGGATAGAGTTATATGTAGTGATGATGGATGATGTTATATGTAGTGATGATGGGTGGTGTTATATGTAGTGATGTTGGATGGTGTTATATGTAGTGATGATGAATGATATTGTATGTAGTGATGA
>NW_024749370.1:0-31992 GCF_018991925.1 Homarus americanus
TAAAACGGACATTTCGGGAACTGAATGGTCGCCAGGGGAACATTTCGCTCACACAACATTCCATTCTGCCTGAAAAATTGCCACTGAATTGGGATTTTCGCATGTTGAGGCAGGAAGTTACTGATTCACTGTCCCTCCAGTAAGGCGACGTGTTAGGGGTTCAGGGGCGGCTTGATGCTGTGTGTGTGTGTGTCAAATATTGTATTCCGCTGCCAAGTATATACAAACAAGTATACCAAGTATACACAATCACGTGTACCAGGTAACACAGGTATACACATTCACGTGTACCAGGTAACACAGATATACACAATCACGTGTACCAGGTGACAAAGCTAGGTGCTCACCGCCGCCGACATGCGCCATCTTTAGCTTGCAGCATGAATTTGGTCGGGATGGTCCTCACAAAACTTCCGGGGCGCTCGGTAAATTGCCTTCTTTGATATTCCAGGAGGGTGAGGCTAGGATGGCGGGAGGGAGGGGAAGCAAGCACCAAGTTCTATTGGGGACCCGCCCTGACGATGCATGTGCCCCGCCCCTCCCTCCCTTCCCTCCATCCCTCCCCATCCCCCCCCCCCCCCTCTTCCTTGTCTCCTTGAAAGGATCGCCACAGATTTTAACTCTTGGTGGTGCTCTGTCTTATTCCCAGGAGGAGTATGCGCTCTCTCTCTCTCTCTCTCTCTCTCTCTCTCTCTCTGGATTTTCTTAATTGTTATTTCTATCTCCTCCTCCTCTATTTGATTAAGTTACTTGATGATGGTAGTGTGGCGATCCTGATAGTGGTAGTGGTTCTGATGATAGTAGTTGTAGTCGTGGTGGTGGTAGTCGTGGTGGTGGTGGTAGTCTTGATGGTGGTGGTAGTATAGTAATGGTGGTGGCGGTAGTATAGTAATGGGGTGGTGGTAGTCCTGATGGTGGTTGTCGGGATGGTGGTAGTCCTGATAGTTGTAATGGTGGTGGTAGTCCTAATAGTGGTGGTAGTCGTGGTGGTGTTAGAGCGCCTTCCCGGTAAACAATCAATCGTGATCACCACCACACAATCCCCCAAACACGGGCGGCCAATTATCCCTGCCTGATAGACGGGAGATCGACCGACCCCTCGTGACCTCAGCGGCTGCCACCCATCCACCTCACCCTGCCCTACCTTACACCCATCTACCACACCCTGCCCCACTCAAGCACCCATCTACCACCCCTGCCCTACCTGCCACCCATCCACCAATCTCTGCCCCACCTGCCACCCATCCACCACCCTGCCCTACTCACACCCATCCACCAATTCTGCCCTCTACCTGCCACCCATCCACCACTAAGTTCTACCCAAGCACCCATCCACACCAATTCTGCCCTACCTGCTACCCATCTACCAATTCTGCCCTACCTGCCACCCATCTACCAATTCTGCCCTACCTGCCACCCATCTACCACCCCTTGCCCTACTCAAGCACCCATCCACCACCCTGCTCCTACCTGCCACCCATCCACCACCTCTGCCCTACCTGCCACTCCATCCACCACCCCTGCCCTACCTGCCACCCATCTACCACCCTGCCCTACCTGCCACCCATCTACCACCCTGCCCTACCTGCCACCCATCTACCACCCTGCCCTACCGGCCACCCATCCTTTACACAGACATTCTCATACACACGAGTATACTTATAGACAACTTTAATGCAAGTCATGAGCCGTGTATGTTGTTGACTTAGTGTTGGTTTACTCCCATGGAACTCTCAAGGATTATTTTACATTGTTTCTCGGCTGACGTTACACCCCGGTACACAGGTGAATTTTAGTTCACTGTCACAGGTTTTATTCCCCCCCCCAGCAAACAGAGAGCACAGGAAGGAATCAGATGAGTGTCAGTATCACATCTGTTCACCGAGTCTTCCCCTTGCCTAAGACTTGAAAGTATTTGAAAGAGGATTTTAACTGATAGAGGTTATATGATAGGGAAAAAAATACTCTGAGGTAGGGACTGTCATAGGGTGCCTGTCCGGGGTATAAATAAGTTCCTGTTAGCAGAGGTTCTCCAGTGTGGGTCCTCCCAGATGCCCTCGTAAGCCGATTAAGGGTGCGTGGTGGTGGCGGTGTTGAGTGGAGCTCGTCAGGAACACTGGCTGCAAATATCTGTAGACGGGGAAAGCGATGCTATCTCTGCGAATGTACGATGATGGAAATTTTTTGGTAAGATCAGTATTGTTGACTATTCTGAGGCCTTTTTCTGCACCGGATCGAGAAGGTGAAGGCCCCAACACCCAGCCCACAGATGACAGCGGTATTTCATCAGCGGTAAAGTAGCGCCTAGTCCGAGTGTCAGTAAAGTAGTGTTGGCTAAATATCTAGTGAAATTAGTCCAGGTATTGTTCATATAGTTCACCATCACAGATAACGGCAAAAATCGAGTTAATTCTCCTTGCAATTGCTTACACAGGTAACAGAGAGAGAGAGAGAGAGAGAGAGAGAGAGAGAGAGAGAGAGAACCCCCTCACTCTTCCCTCTTTGATCATCTGGTTCAGTGGCTGAGTGTATCCGGTAGGAAGTGCGCACCAAGTCAAGTGTTCGTTGTCATGAAGCTCCTGCACGCATTTATATATCAGGTTTCCACAGTCCATTAAGAGAAACGCTGCTAGCTGGCTTGTCTACTCAGCGGCCTGGGGAGGTTTATTATGGTACTCGATATCCTGGGAAATGAAATCCATAAAGGGGAAAGGACTCGCTTATATAGGGAGTCTGGGTCCAACCTTTTGTTAAAACTTGAAGATTTATGATTGAATTTCACTGGTATTGCCTGTGGTGGTGGTGGCGCTAGAGAGGGGATAGAATTATATGCTGAATAATATAGACGTGAGAGGGAGACGATTTATGATATGTGTAGAGATTCATATTGGTTTGAGACACACCACCCCACCCCACCCCACCCCACCCCACCCCACCCCACCCCACCCCACACCCCCGTCTTCCTTCGACGTGACATTTATTACACCCTAATTTATTGTGATAGATAATGTGAATCACTGTAAGTTACGTTCGTTCGGAGTTTGATTTTTAATATTTGATTGATTATTTAATGTATTTTACTGTATATAGTTAAATGAAGAGCAAATTAATTCAATGGTAGTTGAAGTGGGTGGGTGTGGGAGGTAAGTGTGGCGTATCTATTGGGTAGATTATCATACAGTTTACTTCAGGCTTATTACAGTGGCTGCCTCATACCCCTCCGTGTGATGCTCACCACCAGCGTACAAAGCACTGGGATAATACTAACGTGAACAGTTCTACCACACGGACTCTGGAATGGAATCCCTAAGCTTTGATATTCACAAGCAGCCCCCACCACTGTACAGAAATACCCGTATCTCACCGTGTGCACATACCAAAATTACGCTTACAAAGAGCTCGAGAATTGGGATCTTTAATCTCGTCTACATTCTTAAGAGGAGCAGGAAGACAAATCCCCTTACCAAGGCCCCATAGGCCCTCACCATGAATATTACATGAGGCCACGACTAGGGGGGCGGCCTAACACGTACATGAGCCTAAACGACCGACTGGGCTCTCCAAGTTTTACTCATTCACTAATATTGTACCTTTATTTATCACCAACGACTATTAATGATGCGATTTCAAAATATTCGGTTATTCTGAATGATATGTGGTTTTTTATTGACGCTTGAAGAGTTGGTCTAGAAATGGATAATAACATCTCGAGAGGCAGGAAGTGACGTGTGTGGTCCTGCTGGTCCGAGCGGAAATAGTCCCAGGAGTCTGTAGGGGTGAGGGAGCTTGGGGGTTCCGGGTCCTGTCTTCCCTAACTATGGGGACGGCGTGGCGGGAAACACAGCAGCTGTCTCCTTCTCAACAACAACAATATCTCAGCGCATGTGCAAGGAGGGAAATATGTGCCCACGATGTGTGAGTCGAATATTCAATTTTGGTGTAACGCTTCAGTAAAAAAAGAAGAAAAACATAACTTTCTTTTACTTGTTATCATCTCCAATAATTTTTATGATAATTAAATTCATCCAAAATTTAGAAAGGACATTAATTCGCATGTTAAAGATTGTTTCACTGGTCACAACTGACTGTTTTGATTTGTTTACACAATATAATTAATAGCTGTCGGGATTCAGTGCCTGAGGCGGAGCTTGGCGGCCCATCTTGTTGGCAACAGAGCGCGGCCATGACTAACCAATTAGCAAGAACAGGAAAGTTTGCCACCTAAGTTTGATTACAGAATAATTTGGATTGCCAGTTTACGGCAGTTGAGTAAATGTAGCAGAGGGTTTGTGGGGAATCCAGCGAGACAAACTCACCCTTCAATTTGTCTAGGAAATAAAGATATATGAATTTTTGGATGTTTGTGAGAGACTCAGTGTTCCCGGACACGGTTATTGTCCCGCCTAAGTTAAGGTGTTGCACTGTCGGAAAGTCAACACCAACTGCTAATTGTCTTATAATGGTGCAGAGTTGTAGACCATTATTCCTCAGAGAGTTTAACTTAGTCTTCCTTTTTTTATGAACAAACTTAGCTCAATTTGGGAACTGAAATGTCTCGCATTAGTGTCGTATTTACTTTTTATAAACCGCCTCAGTTTCCTTTAGAAAAAAAAATGTTAAGTAGTGGAGCCTGGGATCACATTACTCCCGTGGCGGCGGCTGAGTGGTGAAGATGTGATGGGCTGGAACACACGCCGTCTGAGCTATAGAGATGAATGGTCACTCCTACCAGGAACATCTTTGACGCTAATGTATAAAAAGGAATTCCTGGTCTCGAGAGGCACCGTTTATCAGACGAGATATTCTATAAAAGAAGGAATTGGAGTTTATAGATGTAGAAAGGTGTGAAGGAATAGTAGCCTTGCAGAGTGTGAGTACTAACCTAACCTAACCTAACCTAACCTGGTCTTGTTACACTCTTATAGACCTTTATATAACATTTGGAATTCGTGCTGTAATTAAGTATCCTGAAACAAACACTATATTTTAAGTTATTTACACGTCACTGCCTTCAGATAACAATTAGTAGTCATGATTTAAGTAAGTATCTAACAAACTAAACTAACTAAACTAACTAACTAACTAACTAACTAACTAACTAACTAACTAACTAACTAACTAACTAACTAACTAACTAACTAACTAACTAACTAACTAACTAACTAAACTAACTAACTAACTAACTAACTAACTAACACCATATTTGAACTGTTGCCTTATAGAAATCATTGATACAGTATATTGACTCATTATTACCGGGCAATATCCACACCCCCCTACACGGCTCAATATCATAGAGGTAATACAGCGGACACAGATATGGCATGTATAGCCGTTGCGTTAGGTTATTGTGTTCAGAAAGTTTGTTAAAGGATATAAGTCAGTGAACCACATGATATAAACAAAATTATGCTCCTGGATGATACAGCATTTGGGCATTGTTCTTCTTTTGTCTGTCGGTGTATTCATCCGATATCACATTCCACAGTGAGCAGGTAAATCCTCATATAATGTAATGCTAGGAATCTCCGTTCATCGTCCTTAATGTTGACGGGAGTACACGTTGCTGCGGCGAAGGTAGCAGACATACTGATGCAATAAAACACTCACTATGATGCAATTTTGATTCCTTCAATATAATGTGTTTTTCTTCAATATTGATCGTGTAGGGCCGCTTTACCTCCGTCAACATAGAGTCAGCGTGTTGGACTTCAAAGGTATATACAGTAAGAGAGGGCCGCCGCCTCCTCGTAATAGAGTTAGAGCGACCTTTTCCTTGGCTGTCTTTTCAAGGGTTCTGGATTAGGGGAGGAATGAGATTACTTAAGGTTGATGGCGGTTGGTTCTTGGGGTGATTCTTTGTGGTCCTACTGGTGACTCTTGTGTTGCTAATGATGACTCTTCTGTTGCTAATGGTGACAGTTGTGTTGCTATTGGTGCCTCTTGTGTTGCTAATGATGACTCTTCTGTTGCTAATGATGAATCTTGTGTTGCTAATGGTGACAGTTGTGTTGCTATTGGTGCCTCTTGTGTTGCTAATGATGACTCTTGTGTTGCTATTGATGACTTTTGTGTTATCATTGGTGTTTTAACAGTCGTGGGGAAATTGTACTGTACGTATATATGTGTGTGAAGGTATAGACGTGTTCACTGAAAAACGAGCGTGCACACAAGTATACAACCAAGCACACACGTAAACACAAACAAACACACACGAAACAAAAAACAATCACAATAAAAACAAGCACACCTAAACAAAGCCAATATGACAGACAGGGTTACAAAGGTCTCGTAATGTACTGAATGTAATGTATTCTGAGTGTAGAGGTCGGAGTGGTTGGTGGTGTGGGGGTGGAGGGGTGAGGAGGGGGTAGATTGGTGGTTGGGGGAGGAAGGTGAGGGTGGGGGGGGTGATGGTGAGAGGTGAGGAGACAGTGGTGGTTGTGGGAGGAAAATGAAAGGTGGAGAGAGAGGAGAGGGGAGAAAGGGAAGAAAGAAGAAAAATGAAGAATGGGAGTGATGAGTGTGAGGAGAGGGAGAGAAAGATTAGAGAGAGGGAGAGACAAGAGAGAAAGAAAGAAAGGATTGGTGTGTGAATGACAGATGAGAGAAGGAGGAAAAGGAATTGAAATGTGAAGGAGAGGATAAAGGAAGGAGAGACGAGGGGAGGAGGAAGGAGTAAAGAAAGGACAGAGAAAGAGGGGAAATTGAAAGAGAGATAAAAAAAAGAAAGAGAGGGAAAGGAAAATCAAAGAGAAAGAAGGGAAACAGGGGAGGGAAGAATCACGATACCAAAACTATATATATCTCACAAATATTTTTCCCCCCAAAACTTAAGTAAAAATCCATGAAAATATTATCCATCTCCCAACAAATTTTTAAGTGTTGAGATAAATGGGGGAAAAATTGACCACCTCCCCCCTCCCCTTCCCTACCTCTCCCCCTTCCCTTCCTCTCCCCCCTCCCCTTCCCCTTCCTCTCCCCCCTCCCCTTCCCTCCCTCTCCCCCCTCCCAAGTACCAGCTGACTGAACACCGCTGTTGGTAGTCGCGAACACGTCTTCAATCTACCGTCCGCCCTTTTAAGCCGTTGAGTGTATTATCGGTTCCTGGTGGAGGAGGAGTGTAGTGAGGGTGGAGGGGCTCTTCAGTACTGTACTCCTGGTGGTTGGTAATTGTTGTAGTCTCGTTCTGAGGTTAGGTTAGGTTTTGTGGCAAGGCTAAGTTGGGTTTTGGGGTTAGGTTAGGTTTGGTTAGGTAATCAGGTGAATTAAGCTAGGGTGCTAATCCTCATGTGATCTGACGAAATAGTTGTAGATTTGTTTAGTCTGCCAGATAATGTGATGGTAACTCGTACGTGTGTTTGGTTACTAGTTACTATTACACACCACCGCCCTCCCCCCCTCTCCTCTTCTGTTCCATGCTTAGTTGCTGAAAGAGGCACACACACACACACACACACACACACACACACACACACACACACACGGCCTTGGTAAGTGCTGTACAGTTTCGCTTTGCCTGGTTCGCTCGACAGTTTATTACTGGAGGCAGACATTCAGGCGCCACAAGGCTTTGTTACAACACGCGGGAAACATCTACCAACCTCTGATGGACTTGCTCAGTTGTCGGGCCTCAGGGGTAATAATAATTATACTAGGTTACATTTTTATCTTTTAGAATAACTAGTGTGGAATATAGTGTTTATTAATTATTAGAGTCCATATAGGAATAATAATCAACGGTTATTTGATTTCGTGGACAGTTCTTGTTAGACTGTCGGTGATGTTCAATACCCGTTTTCTTTGTTGGTTTACAGGGTAGACTGTTCGATTTTTACTCACCTATCACGTCCGGACAGGCGTGAAGGATAGAGAATAAAAGAAGACTAATGACAGCAGGCTATAAAGGGTAGTACATGTCATCCGCAATAGATAAATGGTAACCTTGTGATAAAGTGTGAATAATATAGCCAGAAGATGAAGGTACCGTTCAGTATATTATTGAGCGTAACTAAAATATTTGCTTAGTAACACCACAAAAAATATCCAAACTTTAAACCACTCCATTTTTTATATCTATTTTGTTTGTTTGTTTAAGAATAATATATCAGAATTAGTATATAAGATAACGAAATATTTATGCTATATCTGAGATCTTGATTAAATTTTATGGTTATTTAAATCTTCAACAATATTCAAGAGTTTTTATTTAGAGAGGGGATCACCTGAAGATTAGTCTCCCTACAGCTTTTTTTTAATTAATGATTAGCGTGAGATAGGTTAGGTTAGGTCTGGTCCAGTTAGGTTAGATCCAGTTAGGTTTGGTTAGGTTAGGTTATGCTAGGTTTGGTTAGGTTAGGTTATGTATGGGTAGGTTAGCATTTGGGTGTTTCATTTTCAGGTGGCGGGAGGTAATCTTCAGGTGATCGGGATTAATGGTTGACTATTATCATAAATGGGTGTATATTAGTCTGTCTCTGAGCTGTTCAATATTCATGAGGATTAACGTTACTAATTACCTGGAGCTTGACGGCCAAGTGGTGGCTATTAATTATCTCTGTGTTTTACTTTATTAACGTCGCAGCCACTAACCTAACCTAACCTAACCATAGATAGTTGTTGTTTAAATAGCTGTGTTGTTATTTACATACCTATTATTGTTTATGAATTATTAGTAACATATGATACAGTGAACCACAGCTGGAGTAACGGACAGACATGTAATGGCCAAGTTTTTCTGTCAACGATCATATTATAATTATCTCTATATATTTTTACGGGAGTTTTATTTTCATTGTTGTGATAAATCGCTTCAATATATTTTTTCAGTTCATTTGGTCGATGGAATTAAAGTTACAGTCATAAGTCAGAGTGAGAGGAGGGGTGAGGGGAGTGAGAGGGGGTGATGGAGAGTGAGGGGAGTGAGAGGGGTGAGGGGGGTGAGTGGGAGGGGTGAGGGAGTAGTTAGGGGGACTGGGAGGGTGAGGAGAGTGGGAGGATGATGGAGTAGTGAGGGGGTGGGAGGATGATGGACTAGTGACGGGGGGTGGGAGGGGTGATGGAGTAGTGAGAGGGACTGGGGGAAATGGCCGAGGAGTGAGTGGGAAAGGGGAAATGGTTGAATCGAGTGGGCAGGGAGCTCAAATAACCACAAGATGGGAGAGGCTAGAAGGATAAAAGAGAGGGACTGGAGTGAGAGGGAATGGGAGAGGGGGACGAGGAGTGGGAGAGGTGAGAGTCATGGGTTAAAGTAGGAGAGGAGGTAGAGGAGGGAGGGAGGGAGGGAGGGTGATCCAGTGACGTCATAATGGTTGGGAGGGAAGGGGAGGGAACGCATCTGACGTCACCACAAGAGATGATCAACAACACCTTTACCTCCAGTAATTTTTCCACACCATAACGAGATCACTACACGATGTCCTAAGCCTGTGTGAGTGTGTGTGTGAGTGTGTGTGTGTGTGTGTGTGTGTGTGCGTGTGTGTGTGTGTGAGTGTAAAGAAGATGTATAAAGTTGGACAAAATTCAACCAGCTCTTAAATTTCTTCTTTCAGCTCGTTTTTCTTTCTTTCTTGAGGTTAGAAGTTAGTTTGGATGAGGTTAAGTTCTGTAAGCTTAAGTTTAGTAAGATCAGCTTAGGTTGGTAAGATGAAGCTTGGTTGGTGAGATTAGGGTGAGTTCAGTAATATATACGAGAGTTACTTAACGCGGCTCCCTCCTTGGTGCAGTCAGTAGCCCGAGGCAAGACTCACTGGTCGCTAAACACTGCTGGATTATCAAGTACAAAACCCGCGGCGGTACTTACATAAATCATACGCTGTTGAGTTACGACAATTTCTATATGGTGAACCTTTTTTTCCTCACATTTTCCTGCTATGAGGGCTTGAGTTGCCACCATTTATGAGGGCCTGAGCTGCCACCATTTATGAGGGCTGCTACTGCCACCATTCATGAGGGCCTGTGTGCCAGTAACAATTCCTGTTACTCTTATATATCACCATTGGTAGCGTGACGATAGGAGGCTCGTGGGTAGGTGTAATGATAGTATCAAGCAATAGGGAAGAAATAACGGTAAATACTGTAGGTAAATAATATACACAATTATACAAATACAAAGTTTATTTAAACATGAATATGAAATTAGAAGAAAAAATTGGTTTGTACTAACAGACGAAATCTATTACTAGGCCCTCAGGCTCAACATACTCACACCATTACTGGGTGGACATATTCAATACCCTTCCAACCCTACTGGGGTGGACATACTCAATAGCACAACTATGATAGTCACTTAGCACCATAAATACTAGGGCAACTGCCACTACAACACTCAGTCGTCAGGAGTGATACTCAAGCAACAGCCATGGGGTCCAGCCACCATGGAGTACTATCCGACGAACTCTGGAGATCCCAGTGGGTTAATTCCACCACACAAATATAGCCCTACTGAGGTAGACACTCATCCACCAATGATGGGGGCTGGTAGTGGTGTGTGGCTTGGTGGTCCAGGGTCACCTCGTGGACCGAGCGTTAGGGCCAGACGAGCCAGCTATGGGGGCTATAGGTGGTCTGAAGTGTCTGACGGCCGGGTCTCACGAAGGTAACTGATCCTACTGGACCTCGGACATGTCCCCAGACATAGTGGATACAACATCCACCCTACAGACACGGCCTAGGCTGCGTTAGGGACCTGTATGGATGAAGGGACGGGCACTTACTAACCGGTGACAACAACAACACGTTTCAGGGGACGTTAAAGACGTAAATATGACTTTACTCAGAGCATATCAACTACGTTACTGTAACACTTGCACAATCAACTATCAATTGGGTCAAATCACTTAAAGAAGGGCAAATTACAACACAGCGTGGAATGGCATACCTGTATGGATGAAGGGACGGGCACTTACTAACGGTTAAAATGCCCGCGTGCCCTCACTCAAACCAGACCAGGGAGTCCAGCTACTCCTATTCCAATGAATTAATTTACGGTACCCTCTGACGTTGAAATTGAGACTATGAACTCATTTTCATTCTCTACTATTATCTTCACTAACAATGCTCTGACTCAGCTATCGAAAGCAAAATTAAATTGATTACAAAGGAATGGATGGCAACAGGTCCCAGCATACAGCGTCTGCTCCCATAGACAAAGGCGGGGGAAACAGAGAAAACGGGGGACGTTTCCACTGGGGGACTCGGAAGGTTTTGTGGACGTTTGAGCGTAATATGAATCCTTAAGGTTTTCAGGTTAGCTCTTATCATGACCATTACAAAGCTTCCTCCTTCCCCAAGATTCATCATTATGCGGTAACGTTCAGAAAACACGTAAGTAGTGACATACATATTAAATCATTAATATAAAGTATAAATCCTCATACAAACATTGCACAAATTATATCAATAAAAATAGAAAAATAATTCCCTACCGGTGGTCAGGATTAGGTACAAGAAATGGAAATCTGTTAACATACAACTAGAATGTGACACACCTTCATAAAAAATATATAGGGATACATATTACAAAATAGCACCAAAAATAATAGCACATGGGGTTAGGTACATCATGTCATAATAATACTGAATGGCGGTAAATACATCATATCATATAATAATAAATGGTGTTACATACATCATATCATATAATAATAAATGGGGTCAAGTACATCATCATAGAATAATAATGATTTGAGTTAGATACCTCATATCATATAATAATAATAATAAATGGTGTTACATGTTACAAAATACACCCTCACATCGGTAGATAAAATGCACACTCAAAATTTCTTACAGAACTCAAATTTCAATGTTCATAGATTATGAAAGTTTCTTTTACGCGATTGGTCAAATGCTGACAGGACACACTGAGATTTAACATAGATTTCTCAAGCTAGGACATAGACGAACGGACCCCATCAAGTCAAAGGAATGATTTGTTGCCCTTAATCTTAAGAGTTATGTCGCACTCGCGAGAGGCAGCACCCTTCAAAGGACTCCGAACGAGCGGGTATTCCCAAGAATTCAATGCTAACGAAACGGTCCTCATGAGAACACCACCAAACCAAAAACTGTCTGTACTTATGGCATTTGCCATGTAGAAGTAATAGCACCATATTTATATGCCCGAATACTCCCTGAAAGTCACGAACTCTACACCTATATACCAACAACACCCAGCCTACGTAGGACTTACCAACCAGAACTTGAGAATTCACCACTGGTATCTTTACTCATACTAGTAACAGATACCCTTCAGATGATTGCATAACTGCCAATACATCTTCCAATCTCTGTCTTTACTGCAAATTGACCCTTCCTCTGCAAAATACTTTTAACCCCCCAAAAAAAAAATCCTCCATTTTTTTTTCTTCTTCAATTACCAAAAGTTACCTACAACAGATTGTGCACTTCACTACCCATCAACAACCAAGGAGGTTCACTTACAAAGCCCACTGTTTCTTAAAGATCCAGTCTAACCACTGGTTTTCTCCTCCTTTACCCATGGCTTTAGCGAGTTTAGCCAGAAGTGCTGGGACTTTTGTTGCTAAATCAACAGCGGCTTTGGCCGTCATGGTCCCCTTATTTGCGTTAGCATCTGCCATTGTGTTACAACAAATCAATACTACAGGTATACCCCACTGTAAATACAATACATGCACAGTGCTCACTCAAGACCCAAGGACTGGTACTGATTTTCTGCAATACGACTAACACTCCATGCATCCACTATTCAAACTACTGTTCAGATTATTAATCTCCCAAAAGATAATATTATGGCATCAAAAATTCACTTAGACACTTTGCCATTCACAGACTCAGTATGGTGCAACACTGCGTGAACACTTCACGAATTTCTGTACTCACAATTCTGGGTCCATACACTTGTATAACATTTTCCATATACCGTATCACCATAAGGTCCTCACATATATAATACTGTATTCTGAAAGTATACTGGCATTAGAGTTCACATAACATACGTTACACAAAATAATGACCCGTTAGCACCTGGTTAAAATAACTTTAAAGTTATAGCGTATACCTAGGAATATTAATAGTAGGAACTGTAAAATGCCCCGAGATATTAAGTAAATGGAATATATATCCTACCTAACACATAACTAAAGAATATTACAAATGCAGAATTAGCATCCACTTAACCTTTGCATATAGTGCAATGCTTCTGTTAGCACTCAGAATTAAAACACTGGGCACTCCCACGATGGAACATTTCACAACTAGTGCCACGGCCCAAACATGTATTCACTGTCTGTAAGTAATACTGAGTTAACAACAGAAAAAAAATTTGGGCAGATTGTTACATATCAAAATTCTTCCAATATTAATGAACCTTATTCACACTCTACAAGTTATTGTTGCAGGTTTCCTTTTACTTTAAACAAGACTTTTTCTAACCTAACTCCAAGGTATTTCTTTGAACTTATTTCACTTTCTCTGCAAACCACCACAAAAAGCTGTACCTCGGAAAAATATGGAACAAAATTATTAGCAATCTGAAATACTCATTAGTTACAGTGGAATGGTTATTAAATACCCGTACAGAGAAATGGTTATAACTCAGTTAAACTACAGTATCACAGTCATTCCTCCCAACTCGATACTATGTTCATTACATCACCATAGCTGCCACCATTTATGAGGGCTTGAGCTGCCACCATTTATGAGGGCTGCTACTGCCACCCTTCATGAGGGCCTGTGTGCCAGTAACAATTCCTTTTACTCTTATATATCACCATTGGTAGCGTGACGATAGGAGGCTCGTGGGTAGGTGTAATGATAGTATCAAGCAATAGGGAAGAAATAACGGTAAATACTGTAGGTAAATAATATACACAATTATACAAATACAAAGTTTATTTAAACATGAATATGAAATTAGAAGAAAAAATTGGTTTGTACTAACAGACGAAATCTATTACTAGGCCCTCAGGCTCAACATACTCACACCATTACTGGGTGGACATATTCAATACACTTCCAACCCTACTGGGTGGACATACTCAATAGCACAACTATGATAGTCACTTAGCACCATAAATACTAGGCAACTGCCACTACAACACTCAGTCGTCAGGAGTGATACTCAAGCAACAGCCATGGGGTCCAGCCACCATGGAGTACTATCCGACGAACTCTGGAGATCCCAGTGGGTTAATTCCACCACACAAATATAGCCCTACTGAGGTAGACATTCATCCACCAATGATGGGGGCTGGTAGTGGTGTGTGGCTTGGTGGTCCAGGGTCACCTCGTGGACCGAGCGTTAGGGCCAGACGAGCCAGCTATGGGGCTATAGGTGGTCTGAAGTGTCTGACGGCCGGGTCTCACGAAGGTAACTGATCCTACTGGACCTCGGACATGTCCCCAGACATAGTGGATACAACATCCACCCTACAGACACGGCCTAGGCTGCGTTAGGGACCTGTATGGATGAAGGGGCGGGCACTTACTAACCGGTGACAACAACAACACGTTTCAGGGGACGTTAAAGACGTAAATATGACTTTACTCAGAGCATATCAACTACGTTACTGTAACACTTGCACAATCAACTATCAATTGAGTCAAATCACTTAAAGAAGGGCAAATTACAACACAGCGTGGAATGGCATACCTGTATGGATGAAGGGACGGGCACTTACTAACGGTTAAAATGCCCGCGCGCCCTCACTCAAACCAGACCAGGGAGTCCAGCTACTCCTATTCCAATGAATTAATTTACGGTACCCTCTGACGTTGAAATTGAGACTATGAACTCATTTTCATTCTCTACTATTATCTTCACTAACAATGCTCTGACTCAGCTATCGAAAGCAAAATTAAATTGATTACAAAGGAATGGATGGCAACAGGTCCCAGCATACAGCGTCTGCTCCCATAGACAAAGGCGGGGGAAACAGAGAAAACGGGGGACGTTTCCACTGGGGACTCGGAAGGTTTTGTGGACGTTTGAGCGTAATATGAATCCTTAAGGTTTTCAGGTTAGCTCTTATCATGACCATTACAAAGCTTCCTCCTTCCCCAAGATTCATCATTATGCGGTAACGTTCAGAAAACACGTAAGTAGTGACATACACATTAAATCATTAATATAAAGTATGAATGCTCATACAAAACCTTGCACAAATTATATCAATAAAAATAGAAAAATAATTCCCTACCGGTGGTCAGGATTAGGTAAAAGAAATGGAAATCTTTTAACATACAATTAGAATCTTGAGCACACTAATACATGAATATGGACCATTTAAACCTTTTTAAATAATAATATATGTACTATGAATAATACATCATATATATCTATATCTTAAATAAATATCTTGAATAATAATGATTTGAGTTAGATATATCATTTTCCATCGGATAGAATATCAGGTACCATTTCAATGTTTCACTACCTTGATTGGTCAAATGCTGACAGGACACACTGAGATTTAACATAGATTTCTCAAGCTAGGACATAGACGAACGGACCCCATCAAGTCAAAGGAATGATTTGTTGCCCTTAATCTTAAGAGTTATGTCGCACTCGCGAGAGGCAGCACCCTTCAAGGGACTCCGAACGAGCGGGTATTCCCAAGAATTCAATGCTAACGAAACGGTCCTCATGAGAACACCACCAAACCAAAAACTGTCTGTACTTATGGCATTTGCCATGTAGAAGTAATAGCACCATATTTATATGCCCAAATACTCCCTGAAAGTCACGAACTCTACACCTATATACCAACAACACCCAGCCTACGTAGGACTTACCAACCAGAACTTGAGAATTCACCACTGGTATCTTTACTCATACTAGTAACAGATACCCTTCAGATGATTGCATAACTGCCAATACATCTTCCAATCTCTGTCTTTACTGCAAATTGACCCTTCCTCTGCAAAATACTTTTAACCCCCCCAAAAAAAAATCCTCCATTTTTTTTTTTTCTTCTTCAATTACCAAAAGTTACCTACAACAGATTGTGCACTTCACTACCCATCAACAACCAAGGAGGTTCACTTACAAAGCCCACTGTTTCTTAAAGATCCAGTCTAACCACTGGTTTTCTCCTCCTTTACCCATGGCTTTAGCGAGTTTAGCCAGAAGTGCTTGGACTTTTGTTGCTAAATCAACAGCGGCTTTGGCTGTCATGGTCCCCTTATTTGCGTTAGCATCTGCCATTGTGTTACAACAAATCAATACTACAGGTATACCCCACTGTAAATACAATACATGCACAGTGCTCACTCAAGACCCAAGGACTGGTACTGATTTTCTGCAATACGACTAACACTCCATGCATCAACTATTCAAACTACTGTTCAGATTATTAATCTCCCAAAAGATAATATTATGGCATCAAAAATTCACTTAGACACTTTGCCATTCACAGACTCAGTATGGTGCAACACTGCGTGAACACTTCACGAATTTCCGTACTCACAATTCTGGGTCCATACACTTGTATAACATTTTCCCTATACCGTGTCACCATAAGGTCCTCACATATATAATACTGTATTCTGAAAGTATACTGGCATTAGAGTTCACATAACATACGTTGCACAAAATAATGACCCGTTAGCACCTGGTTAAAATAACTTTAAAATTATAGCGTATACATAGGAATATTAATAGTAGGAACTGTAAAATGCCCTGAGATATTAAGTAAATGGAATATATATCCTACCTAACACATAACTAAAGAATATTACAAATGCAGAATTAGCATCCACTTAACCTTTGCATATAGTGCAATGCTTCTGTTAGCACTCAGAATTAAAACACTGGGCACTCCCACGATGGAACATTTCACAACTAGTGCCACGGCCCAAACATGTATTCACTGTCTGTAAGTAATACTGAGTTAACAACAGAAAAAAAAATTTGGGCAGATTGTTACATATCAAAATTCTTCCACTATTAATGAACCTTATTCACACTCTACAAGTTATTGTTGCAGGTTTCCTTTTACTTTAAACAAGACTTTTCTAACCTAACTCCAAGGTATTTCTTTGAACTTATTTCACTTTCTCTGCAAACCACCACAAAAAGCTGTACCTCGGAAAAATATGGAACAAAATCATTAGCAATCTGAAATACTCATTAGTTACAGTGGAATGGTTATTAAATACCCGTACAGAGAAATGGTTATAACTCAGTTAAAAACTACAGTATCACGGTCATTCCTCCCAACTCGATACTATGTTCATTACATCACCATAGCTGCCACCATTTATGAGGACTTGAGCTGCCACCATTTATGAGGGCTTGAGCTGCCACCATTTATGAGGGCTGCTACTGCCACCCTTCATGAGGGCCTGTGTGCCAGTAACACTTCCTTTTACTCTTATATATCACCATTGGTAGCGTGACGGTAGGAGGCTCGTGGGTAGGTGTAATGATAGTATCAAGCAATAGGGAAGAAATAACGGTAGATACTGTAGGTAAATAATATACACAATTATACAGATACAAAGTTTATTTAAACATGAATATGAAATTAGAAGAAAAAATTGGTTTGTACTAACAGACGAAATCTATTACTAGGCCCTCAGGCTCAACATACTCACACCATTACTGGGTGGACATATTCAATACCCTTCCAACCCTACTGGGTGGACATACTCAATAGCACAACTATGATAGTCACTTAGCACCATAAATACTAGGCAACTGCCACTACAACACTCAGTCGTCAGGAGTGATACTCAAGCAACAGCCATGGGGTCCAGCCACCATGGAGTACTATCTGACGAACTCTGGAGATCCCAGTGGGTTAATTCCACCACACAAATATAGCCCTACTGAGGTAGACATTCGTCCACCAATGATGGGGCTGGTAGTGGTGTGTGGCTTGGTGGTCCCGGGTCACCTCGTGGACCGAGCGTTAGGCCCAGACGAGCCAGCTATGGGGGCTATAGGTGGTCTGAAGTGTCTGACGGCCGGGTCTCACGAAGGTAACTGATCCTACTGGACCTCGGACATGTCCCCAGACATAGTGGATACAACATCCACCCTACAGACACGGCCTAGGCTGCGTTAGGGACCTGTATGGATGAAGGGACGGGCACTTACTAACCGGTGACAACAACATCACGTTTCAGGGGACGTTAAAGACGTAAATATGACTTTACTCAGAGCATATCAACTACGTTACTGTAACACTTGCACAATCAACTATCAATTGGGTCAAATCACTTAAAGAAGGGCAAATTACAACACAGCGTGGAATGGCATACCTGTATGGATGAAGGGACGGGCACTTACTAACGGTTAAAATGCCCGCGTGCCCTCACTCAAACCAGACCAGGGAGTCCAGCTACTCCTATTCCGATGAATTAATTTACGGTACCCTCTGACGTTGAAATTGAGACTATGAACTCATTTTCATTCTCTACTATTATCTTCACTAACAATGCTCTGACTCAGCTATCGAAAGCAAAATTAAATTGATTACAAAGGAATGGATGGCAACAGGTCCCAGCATACAGCATCTGCTCCCATAGACAAAGGCGGGGGAAACAGAGAAAACGGGGGACGTTTCCACTGGGGGACTCGGAAGGTTTTGTGGACGTTTGAGCGTAATATGAATCCTTAAGGTTTTCAGGTTAGCTCTTATCATGACCATTACACAAGCACCTCAAAAACTCCCCCAAGCTAAGTGTTATATTACTCAAACTCTTTATTTTGATGATTGAATAGCAATTCTTTTTATTTCAGCTAACAAAAGGTGTTAGGAGGGCTTCAAGGGGACAAAATGGGTGAAATTCTTGTGATGGCGGCACCAATAAACCCTTTTTACATGTATTTTAATGTCACATAAATAACGTTTTCGCTAATAATGGTGTTTTTCAGGCACCTTTTAAACGTTATTGGTGAGAGCCTACTGCATGTATGTATGTATATATATATATATATATATATATATATATATATATATATATATATATATATATATATATATATATATATATATATATATATATACACACACAGTTGTACCCCACTTAACGCGGTCAATTGAACCACAGAACATATGGGATTAATTCCAATAGAACCCAGCCCGACCCCCCAAACTCCACTTTTTGACGACACATAACTATGTTGTAGTAAAAATTCTATCTTAACTTTATGATGGTATGAAAAAACAAGTAATATAGAAGAGGTTAGGTTAGGAAAGATAAAGGTTAACATAGGAAAAATAAAGAATAGGTTAAAAAACGAAAAATTTTGTGGAACACTTACGGTAGTAGAAGAGATGGGTCGGCATACGGGGATGGAGGCTGGTTCCGATTGAGGGCAGATTACTGGCCCTCAGGTGAATCACCATTACTAGGTGAATCAACATCACTGTCACTTACAGTTGTCAGGGCTTCCCTGACAAATCCCTCAAAGTCAACTTCACTTTCACTATCACTGGCTTGGGCTGGCTGTGGTGGGTTGCGGGCGAAGAACTCGGTTATGCTTTGCTGACGGCTGGCTTTGATGTTGTCATGATACACCGTGATGTACGGCTCCATAGCCTGCACCAGTCGGGTATGGAAGACTTCATAGCGTTCATCGTCATTGTCGCGGGAATGGACGGACTTAATTTTTTCTGCAAACTCTATGGCACACTTAATATCACTATGACTTAAACTAGGTTCTTCGGAGAATGACGCACCTTCCTCCTCCTCTTCACTGGCGTGTTCTTTTTCCAACATCTCGTCGGCAGTCACTTCAGGATCTTTGATCACCTCCAGGATGTCTTCGTTGGTGGTCTCGGAGAAGCCTTCAGCTGTAATATTGAGCGCAGCTTCTCTGGCAAGGTCCACTGCTACTGCAACAGTCTGAACCTGACCAGTCACAGGTTCACTCCTCCTCTCACCTGGTATGCCATGCAACACATGTCTCCATGCGTGACGAATCGTAGCAATTGTCAGCAGATCCCATGCCTCCACCAAGAAGTCTACAGCTTGTTTAACGTTAAACTTCTTCCAAAATTGTTTGACGAGAAGTTCTTGAGTCACCGCCTCTTGTTCCTTGTCCTCGTCGCTTTTGCTCTCACTGTCGGTGTCACCCAGCTTACGCAACTTATCCTTGGTGTTGGTAGAGTCGTTCAGGAGCTTGAACTTCTTTGCAGAGTATGCAGCTTTCACATTGCAGATCAACTCCTGGTCCATGGGCTGGATTAATGACGTAGTGTTGGGAGGAAGGAAGACCACTTTTACGTTGGGGTGACGATCCATAAGTAGGGGCGAGTGTCCAGGTGCGTTGTCAAGGAGCAACAAAATATTGAATGGAACATTCTGTTGCTCGCAGAATTTCTTCACGTCAGGAACAAAACAGTTGTCAAACCAGAAGAGGGACAGAGAAGAGGACATCCACGCCTTACGTGCGGTTAGCCAGTGGACATTAAGCTTGTTCATGTCCATATTCTTGTAGGCGTGCGGCTTGTGGGCTGTGTGAATCACCGATAACTTTGGTTTACAGGTACCGGAGGCATTGGTGGTAAAGAGGACGGTGATGCGTTCCTTCTGCAACTTCCGACCCCTTACCAATGTTGATGTTGGTGATCTTGTTCCTCTTCTTAAACCTATGCAGCCAACCAGAGGAAGCATTGAAGGGTTTGGGCTCTGCATTCCCAGCTTACGTGACACTGCTGCGTATAGCTCACGTGCGTACTCCTGCACTGAGCGCGTGTCCACCGCCATGTTGCGTCGCGCCTGACGAACCAAATAACTCACCAGCAAATTTTCCACTTTTGCCAGCACCCTTTTCTGGCAATACCTGATAGATGAAGCACCTGCAGACTTTGTGATTTTCATGTGCTCTTTGATCTTGGCTGCAACCTTCTTGATCGTGCGAATCGTAGATTCGTTGACGCCATGCTGGCGCGCGAGATCAACTTGCCGTGTTCCTTTTTCCAAATCTTGAACAATTTGGTACTTCACCTCGTAGCTTAAGGAACGTCGTGTCTTCTTTGGCTTAGTGCCGCTGGGTCCAGGTAAGGAAAGGTCTCTCTCTGGTGGCGGTGGTGGTCCGGCGGAAGCCATTTTACGGAACAATGGATGCGCGTTTACACGGAGTGGCCTTGAGAGATGAAACTGCCGCGGCTAGGTCAAGCATCGTCTTTCCTCCCTCCCTCCCTCCCTCCCCGGGGTGGTCGCATCATAATACTTTAAGCCAATTACAGCTAGCAGCAGAGGGGGGTAGGGATGCATGGCCAATCACAGTCCGATACGTCATATGACGTCAGTGATAACGCAACAAAGACACACACTGCGCAACCTTACCGCGCGGCTTGCCCAAGCGGAGGGAGGAGGAGGGAGGGGCAGGCAGGCGGGTGGGCAAAATCTAAAAATAGCGTCTCGAGCCGGACACTCACCGCGTATATGTGGAAAAAATCCGTGTTAAGTGAAAGTTCAGCTCTGGCAAGGCCCCGCGTATATGCGAAAACGCGCTAAGTGAAACCGCGTTAGGCGGGGTAATACTGTGTATATATATATATATATATATATATATATATATATATATATATATATATATATATATATATATATATATATATATATATATATATATATAGTGAGTCACTGTGCAATATGTATTTTTTGCGGGGGCACGGGGGGGGGCAAACTCAAGGGCCGCCCCGGGCGGCACACACTCTAGCTACGCCACTGGATGGGGTGCACCTATCTAGATATATTTTACACATTAAAGTTGTTTTCTGCCTCCCAGCTAACTGCTGGGAGGCATTTTATGCTTGGGGTCTTCCTCAAAGTGGCTACCTCTCTTTTACAGTACATTATATTTGATCATGTGTGTTTTATTTCAGCGTTGGGGTGGTGAAATGACTGAAACTACGGGACCACACACAATACACTTGGTGTCCAAAGGAGAAGAGGCTCCCAAAACTGGGGACTCCTTTTATGTACAGTACATTTATGACTGTATCACCAAAGAGCGACTCTTATTAGTTGATAAATACAGGTTAGTAGTGTTTGCCTTTATGTTCAGTAGTGTATAGGGAGGAGCCAGGGGGTCGAGCAGATACAGCGCTTGGCTCCTGTTCCAGGGATCGGTGGTTCGATTCCCGGGCGCTCCCAGCTCATCCAGCTGTAAATGGGTACCTGAGTATATAACTTGGGGAAGTGAATACAGTCAAGTGCAGTACCGGCCATGCTGCCTCCTTATGTACTGAAGGCTTAGTATACAGTGTGTTGTGTCCACTCTGTTTCTAACAGGCAGTCATGCTAATGGGACCCACTTCACTTTTTTCAATGTACCGTACTCTACTATAAAGTACATAATGTACTCTTTAATGGTGCTCAATATATACTGTAAGTTATCCTATATGGTCATTATATAAGATTGTATGTAAACTATGTATTTTATGTTACCGGTATAGTAAACATCCAGATTTAATGGAGCGTGTAGGTGTTTGGGAAGGTACAATATATGTCCATTTATTAATGTGTTACTCTTGTTGACAATAAAATAACTTTATGAACACATCTTCACTATTGATAATAAATGGTGCTTTCTTTTCTTTCTCACTATTACCCAGTGAGGTAACTGCTTCTCTTTTTGATATTTTCACAATAAAATAACAGCTCAAAGGCATAAAATAAACACAAATGATAAAGTGAATATGTCTGGCTGTAAACAGTCAGGTGCATTTGGCTCAGGTCAGCTGGGTGACCAACGTACAGTATAAGGGTGTTTTGATTCATGTTAATGTATCTATATTATGTGTAAGGATAAACATGGTGCTTATCTACCAAGATGGGTGGTGGCACAGAGTGCCACTGCTTAAAGCATTCTGTTATGTCTTGTGATGCACATTTATGTCAAGTGGCAGGTCTTATTGTCATTTTTGTTATTTGATGACACGACGGCTAACATCATGCCACATTCATGTAAATACAAGCAACATAGCCGTGCAGCCAATCATATTGTAAAAGAAATTAGTATGCGACAGCCACCCAACTCAGTAACACACCTTTTATAGCCTCCTGTTCAAAGTTACCAATAGACTCTAATTTTTCTACCAACAAATTTGACATCCTCTCAACCATGACCTTTAAATTTGTATTATAATGTGCAAAGAATGTCATGTGTGTTTCTTTTTACATTTTCTTTTTATTTTGAAGTCAAATTACAAATTACTGTATATATAATTTTGTTCTATTTAATACTGTATGTTATATTATTGATGTTAAAACACGTTTACACAAGTGTCATCTACCTATTAGCTCTCATTAGGCCTATAACAATCTGATTAAACCAAAGTACAGTATCCCCATTGAAGACTAGTGTACATATAAATTTTGATAATAAACAAGTTAATTTATTTTATAAAATATTTTTTTTTATAAACTACTACAGTATTGTATACATGTATTACTTTTGTCTTTATTCAAGACATTATACTTGAAGTCATGAGACCCACTAATTCCCCACCCTGACAATGGATGACCTGACAATACATAAGGTCAGTAATATGAGACTACTGTTCCCCCACCCCAGCTTCACTCATAAGGAGAGAAGAGTTTATATACAATGGGTGACCTGCTATTGCATCAGGTCAGGTCAGGTCAGTAACACGAGAGAATGAGGAGAAAATATCTTTTTCCCCAGACATAATGTTTCCTTCTTATCTGTTTTCTATTTATTCTTATTAATTAAACATTTATGGAGGGCATAGGAAGCAGAGAGGCAGGGTGTGTGATGGAGGGAGGGAGGGAGGGAGTACAGTGAGAAGGTGGGGAGGGTTGATGCAGTCAGCCCACACACACACACGGGTCGCTTGTCTTCCCTTGTAACTGAGTGTATGCGCCTCGCAAGCCTGTATCATATACATTTTTTTTAATACGCTTATTCACCCAGACTTTAGATAAACTATTCAGCATTATTTGGGTAAAAAAATTGTGTTTCTTGCTTAAGTTTTTACTGGTTTTATCCAGTAGTATCAACAAGAGATGGTGGCTGGAGTAGCTGTTGGCTTGATCACCAGTTTGTTTTTATTTATTCATTATATTGTCATCTGATCAGCTTCTTATGGTGTGTGTTTCACCATTAATAATACAGTATATAAAATATTAATTAGAGAAAAAATATAAATTTGTAATTCGACTTCAAAACAATGAAGACAGATGGACTGTGCCAAGTGTGTGTGTGTGTGTGCACAGGGTGGTGTAATGCATCTAATATGGCAGCATTATGTTAGTGTTAAGGTGCAAACACTGTTTGCTTTCTTTCGCTCTCAGCTACCGCCGCTGGCTAGCTCTCGTGGCAAACAGGGAATCAACTTGCATAAGTCTTCCCCTGCCAGTACACAGCCTCCTCACCATCAAGACTCCTCGTGGCAACACACAACCCAAGGCTAGACCAGCAGAGGATCTTTGAACAGTGGTGGGCCCCACAGGAACGGTGCATAGGCCCACTGGCATGTGGAAACGTCCTGGCACCTACCAACCATTGCACTGCTGCCTTGTGGATTAACCTAGGGAGTAACCTCACCCTCTCCCCAGTTGTTGCAACACTTGCACCACTTGATCAGGAAAAGGGAGAGCCAAGGTGTGTGGTTGCAGCCATGCTTCTGCCTCACCACATAAATTAACTCACATGCAGCCATCATCCAGCTCATCATCAAAACCCCTATACCACCAAATGTCCTATGGCAACAGACAAGTGGCGACGGGGACAGGCAGAGATGACTGCCGGGAGTCTCTAGTCACAACTCTGCACATGGGCGGCATAAATAAGATGGTCGTTTATGCACTGGGATCTAGGCACCAGTGTAATCCGGTTCTGTCTGTGTGACTGAGCAGCCCTCTCGAGGAGTCACTCTGCTCACCCTACATGGGGAGGGGGGTAGAAAAGGTGCCCTAAACATAGCCTGCCTAAAGAACCAACCTGACTGGGCAATTGCACTTTATGGTCCCTGCATGGAATGTCAGGACCCTTCTGGATACTGGCACAAATGAGCATCCTGAAAGAAGAACTGCCCTTGTGGCAAAAGAGCTGGCTAGGTATAACATCGATATAGCAGCCATTAGTGAGTCTTGCTCCCATACAAGGGTCAACTCACAGAATGGGGGTCTGGCTGTACCTTCTTCTGGTAGGGTAAGCCTGCTGCGAAGAGAAACCGCATTCATGGAGTTGGCTTTGCCATCTGCCAACGCATCATACACAGGCTAACTGAAATGCCTATTGGGATCAACGAGCGTCTCATGACACTCCAAGTCCCACTGAATCACTCGCATCACTCCTTCTTCATCAGTGCATACTCCCCATCACTGGATGCAGAGGATGACATCAAGGAGGCCTTTTATGCTGACCTTGACAGAGTGCTAACCTCTATCCCAAGAGAAGATAAGGTTGTCCTCGTAGGTGACTTCAATGCCAGAGTTGCTGACATTTTGCTGGGAATCATAGGAAGAAATGGACTAGGCAAATGCAATCCCAACGGCCTACTCCTTAGCAAGTTTGCTGCACACAACCTCACTATCACTAATACCTTGTTTAGGCAGGCCGACAAGTTCAAGGGTTCGTGGCAACATCCACGATTCAAACAGTGGCATCTCATTGTCAGAGAAAGAGATCACCGAGATGTCCTCATCACCCGAGCCATGTGTGGCTCATACCTCTGCTACACTGATCATCGGCCTGTCAGAGCCAAGCTCTCACTTCACATCGCCCCAAAACAACGAAGGCAACAAGCCTCCAGAAGAGGTTTTGATACTAAGCATCTGGAGGATCCAGTGGTAGCACATGCTTTCAGAGAGCAGCTCGAACATGGGCTGATAAACAACCTGAGAATTTACAACCCAAATCCCAGTGCTGAATGGGGTATTCTCGACACTCATGACAAAAACCTTTAGATCGAAAGAATACACCAGGACTGGTTTGATGAAAATGACCTGGTAATTAGTGTACTCTTTGATGATAAATGTACTGCTTTAACTGCCTGGCAGAACAACCCTCAGTCTCGGGCCAAAGCCTGGATACCTTCCGCAAGAAGAATGCGGCGTTTAAGCGCAAACGTCGCAATCTAAAGAATGACTGGTTTAAAAGTAAAGCATGTGAAATGTAAAATTATTGCAGGTCAACACAAGATGGGCGAATTTTTTATTAACTTTATGGACCAATCACTCATGGCATCTTTCAGCACTGGAAAGAGCGCTACCATTTGCTCCTCAACCAAAACACCGATGTGGATGTCCTGACTACCCAGCAGATCCCACAGTATCCAGAGTTGACTCACCTCAGCTATCCTCCATCCCTGGATGAGGTAGCTACTGCCATCAAACAGATGGAGAATAACAAAGCCTCAGGGCCTGATGGAATCCCAGCCGAGGTGTATAAAGCAGGAGGACCTCTGCTTACCAGCCGCCTCCATGGTCAATATTTATAAGAACAAGGGAGACTGGTCAGACTGTGGCAACTACCGCGGGATCTCGCTGCTGTCCGTAGCTGGCAAGATTATCTCCCGAGTCCTCCTTAATAGACTTCTTCCTGAGGCGGAAAACTTCCTTCCAGAATCTCAGTGTTGCTTTAGACCATCACGTGGCACCACTGACATGATCTTTGCTGCCCGTCAGATACAGGAAAAGTGCAGAGAACAGCGCCGTGACCCGTACATGGCCTTCATCGACCTAACCAAGGCCTTCGACTCGGTCAACAGGGAAGCCCTCTGGTAGACCCTCAGCCTTTTTGGCCGCCCACCAAAATTCATTGCCATTGTGACGCAACTCCATGATGGCATGAATGGCAGTGTCCTGCACAGTAGCACCCAGTCTGAGTTCTTCCCCAACTAAACAGGGGTAAAACAAGGATGTGTACTGGCACCAACTCTCTTTTCCACTTTCTTGGCTGCCTTCCTTACTCGTGCCAGGGCCAATTTAGCCGGCGGAGTGAACATTCAGTACTGGATGAAGATGACTCCAGGCAGGAACAAAGGTGTCGGCAGCTTCCATTACTGAACTTCAGTATGCAGACGACCTCACCTTTGTCGCTCACACTGAACACAACCTGAACACCTACGCAGATGCATATGCACACTTCAGCCTTGAGGTGAATGTACGTAAGACTCTGATTCTTTTTCAGCCTGTCCTTGCTTCAGCCACACCTCCACCATCCATTCATCCTAACTGTACCACCCTCTCTAATGTTACCCACTTTCAGTATCTCGGCTCCCACCTGTCCACCACCGTGGACATAAATGAAGAGATTCAGCATCGGATCAGATGTGCATTTCAAGCCTTTGGCAGACTCCGTACCCGTGTCTTCAGCTGTAGGGACCTGCAATTATCTTCAAAGTTGCACATACATCGAAAGAAGTGGTCCTCTCCACCCTGCTATATGGCAGCGAAACATGGGTCACATGCAGGAGGCACCTCGAGGCATTTGAAAACTTTCACCAACGTAGTCTACTTTCCATCCTCCGAGTTCGCTGGGAAGACAAGAGAATAAATATCAGTATTCTTGCTGATACCACCTGCAGGAGCATCAAGGCTATCATTATCCATGAGCAACTACATTGGACTGGCCCTGTTACCCACATGAATGATAGTAGACTGACAAAGCAGCTACTTTACAGTCACCTGACGAATTGTAAAAGTAACTCTGGCGGGCAACTGAAAAGGTATAAGGATAGTCTTAAGACAAACCTGAAAAAGTCCCAAATCGACCCCTTCACCTGGGAGACAATCACTCCATGCCGTAACTCTTGGAGGAGCACCACACAAGAAGGTGTCAATACTTTCGTGTCAGCCAGACTGCATACTGAGGCAGACAAGCGCCAATGCCAGAAAGACACTGCCACTGCCCCTCCCACACTAGATGTAGCCCTCCATATGTGCAACATCTGTGGACGACCATGACAGTCCCATATCGGCCTCTTTAGTCTCCTCAGTGCTCAGCAACAAAGGTGTCATCCGTAATGACTTATATAATTTTATCATAGCTGGATGATCGTCATACTCGATTACCAGTGACAGCAAAGTAGTAGTAGTAGATTTTTTATCCTTTCCCAGGAGGATTACCATCACCATTGTTTGAATTTTGTTACCTAAAATCATACCATTTTTCTCTGGATTAATGTGTGTTGAACTTATAGCTAACCAATCACAGTGCAGCATTATGGACGAGTTTATTTTAAGATTGGGGGACTAAAACTGCTGATTCACAGGTCCGAGAGGAATAAAGTGTGCAAGGGATTGATGGCTGCTGGCAATTTCAAATGATTATTTGAGGAATTTCTGACAACAAATATTTAAGGGTTTGGATGAATGTTTCTTGCCCGAAAAAGGTCCGGACTTATGGGGTTCGGACCCTCAAAGATTTAATGTATTTCCAGTACAATACTAAACTTACAGCCTTACAATCTACCCCAACGGACATCACTTTTACTGTTTAGAAATTTCTTCGGTTCTCAGAGTTTTTTGGCTTTGGGAATTTCGGGTAAACAATTCTTGTCTTCTATTTTAGGATGTTATGTGGAAGTTTATCCTGAACCTCGTTTCTCCTCCTCTTTTCTCCTTGTTTTATAATGAAAGTGTTTGGGTAAATATGAATCAGTTTATGAGATATTTTCAAGAAGATAACCTGGGATCTGCCTCCATGTATCATACTTTAGTTACATTCTCTGCTTTCAAAACTGTATATTTAAATAAACTTTACTATGTCTTTTATTTTTAATTTTTTTTTTACTTACAGAGTGAACAAAAATTCCTGGTATGCTGGAAACATAACAGCAATGGAGGTGATGCTTCAAAAAGCCTCATGGCCAGACTGTCAGCTCAAAGGGTGGGTTCTCTATTAATCACCCATGAATTCTTGCATCTTTTTTTTTGTGCTTAAGAATATTAAGTTGCTATGTAGAGACTTTTTGATGAATTGGAAGGGTTGGTAGAATTACAAGTTGTCAGTGGGTGTACAGTATAATCAGTGATGGGCAGTAATACACTAATTTGTTTAAAGCTAGGATTCCATATACAGTATGCTTTTGTGTTAAATTGCCTTGGAAAATGGACACCCCTGTTTCCTGTTGCAGTTGCATAATCTGTCTATACAGCTGGAACAGGCCAGGAAAAATGGCTCCCAGCCCATTGAAGCTATGGTGCTATTTATATGAACAGGATGATTTGCTATTAATTATCCTGGTTTTTATATAAGATCATTTGTACAAATATTCCAAAAAAAGCTTTTATTGAGACCATGTATTTTCATTTTAGAACAAATGCGTCAAAAATGTATGGATATACAGTAGTAAAATGATATATACTTATTTACCTCATTAAAGACCACTTACAGTACAAGGTTTCTAAATGCATTACACAAATAGGTATTTTTGTTGGGATATATACTGATGAACTGATGAAACAGTTGCTAATTTTCTAAGATCACAACAGATAAAGGTTGTATAAAATTAAGTTGTTTAGTTGGTCTCATTTCCCATTACTTATTTGTGAACTGCATAGCTATGGCAAGAACTAGTGACATCACAGTGTGGGAGTCCCTCGTCCGTTTCCATGCAGTTGCGTTTTCAATTGCTGCACGGACCGACTGAAATGTACTGGAAGCGCATAACGCTAATGCAATCATGCCATGCCAATGGAAACAACTATGTGCATTTCAGTATGATCTTTTTGGGCTCTATCGCAACCGAGTGAATAGAATCCTAGCTTAAGGGGAGCGTCCAGCTGAAAATAAGACAAAAATCGGAAAATTACGAAAATATTCAGAAAAATTCCTGAGGAAAGCTGTTTCCTATGGCTAAATGCTGACATATGATTATTGTGTAATTCGCAATATTTATGTAGCTATGCATGATTGTTCCCCCCCCCCCCTCCCCCTTCATTTAGAGGGCCTTCTGTTTACATAGGAAAAGCTGCAGTAAAGTTCGTTATTTATAATAATATTTTGGTGTAAAGTACAGTGACCCCTCCGTTAACGAACTCAATCCGTTCCAGAAGGTCGTTCGTTAACTGAAACCATTGTTTCAATGGGTTTTTGGGTAAGTGGTTCCAGCTCACCGAAAATTTCCCAAATTCAACAAAAATGGTAGAAAAGTTCACTTACTTTGAGGTGTGTATGTAGAAGGCTCCTGGATGATGATGATGATGATGATGGGATTTAGAATGGGGGTGGAGGAGAAGGAAGAAGAGAAGGCATTGGGGTGGAAGAGAAGTCACCCCATGGCGCCATTTCAACCATAAAATTTTAGATCTTTTGGTGTAATTCAAGATTATTTTCTTTAAATCAACACTGCACTGCATTATATATTGTCAATATGTAAAATATATTTCAAAATGACCAATAATTTGCTTGGAAACACAGAAAAAAAGCGTTTAGTTGAGGAGAGTCTCAAGCAAGATGTTATCTCCAGTGAAAACAGAGAGAGACTAACGCCTGTTTGCTGTGTTAAGAGGCTGCATGCCGCGCATTAAACTAGTCACTTTACCTTCAATTATGTTCAATAATTGTTAAAATGACTAAAAAATTTAATATTAAACTTTTAAAATTATTGAATAGTATAAACTTCCTGATATTTACTAAAATAGTAAGGAATTTAAGCCCTAGAACCGATTAATGTATTGGCTGACTGATACTAAAGCTGGTTGCCCGGTCAGTGCAAGTGAAAACATGTTGAAGTCGGTTCGTAAGAACTTCGTTAACCGAATTGAAGATCCTTATGGAAGGCAGTTCGTTAATCGAAATTACGTTAACCGAGGTGTTCGTTAGAGGGGTCACTGTAATACCAATCATTTGCTAAAAATCAGTATCTGGCACCTTTCTCAGCAAGCTAACCACAGAAGAGCGTCGTCATGAGAGTCAGTGATCCACCAAACATGCGAGAGTGAGGTTTGCTCTCACGCCACATTTATCGGCGTGTATCTTAGAATGAGTTTTTCTAATCTTCAAATCCCTAAGGCTCGGCCATTTAGGGGTCGATTCCAATAAAACAAAAACTAAGTACTGTGGTAGAATAACAAGAATAACATATACAGTAAACCCTTGTTATTCGTGAGGGATAGGTTCCAAGGAATGGAGCAAATACCATCTTATACTACCTTAGTGCACTACTGTATACCTATACCAAACAACTGACCAGCTGTGGCAGCAGTACTCATCCCCTTCTTTAACTTATCTAATAATAAAACTTTCTTTGTTAGGGTTATCACTGGCTTCTGCCTTTTACATTTCACTCCACAAGCATTACTAGCAATGAAACTAGGCAGTCTTTTAGGGACCATTTCACACAGAAACACCTACATTTTGAGAGTACAACATGAGATGCTGCGCAGGGTGACTCGTTGTACTGCAGGAAAAGGCTCACAAGCTAGCCACCATAGCTACCATCTGCTTACCGCAAATCATCAAAATCGTGAATCGCAAATCCGCGGATGGGAAGGGTCTACTGTACTGTGCCTGGCCCATTATATAGATTTTCTTTATACAGTGGTCCATCGATTAACCAAATTTCGGTCAATGAATTAGCTCCCATAAGGATTTTCAGTTCGATTAACGAAATCCTTACGACAAACGCGTTTTGTTATGCGCATCAGCTGATCGGCTCGTCCGCCAATACAGTACTGTAATTGGTTTTATGTTTACATTCGTTTCCAGTGAAGTAAATATCAAGAAAGTTGGTCTCTTGAATATTTCTGCATTTTTTATATTAAAATTATTGGTCATTCTGAAATTTAGTTAACATATTGATAATATCCAGTGCAGAAATTATTATGAAACACGAAGAAGGCATTAGAACCAATGCACTCTGTAAAGAATATGGCGTATCATCGACTGCCTCTACTGTACAATCAGCTGTTTGATATGTAAACAAAGCTGCCGGTAATACGACATACACACCTCAAAGTAAGTTAAAATACAGTATCTATGATTTTTTTATTTATTATTGTACAGTATACTGTACAGTACAGTACTGTATTTACCGGTAGTTTATATTTAATGTTTTGTTTATTCTATTACTG
>NW_024749371.1:0-10000 GCF_018991925.1 Homarus americanus
TGCATTGCCACCACCACCAGCACCACCACCACCACACCACCACATCACCACCACCACCACCATCACCACCACCACCACCACCATCACCACCACCACCACCACCACCACCACCCACCACCACCACATCACCACCACCACCACCACCACGACTAATCACCACCATCACCCACCCACTCACCACCACCACCATCACCACCACCACCACCACCATCATCACCACCACAACTATCACCACCACCACCACCACCACCAATACGACCATCACCACCATCACCACCACCACTATCACCACTATCACCACCATCACCACCACTCATCACCACCATCACCACCACCACTATCACCACCATCACCACCACCACCACCACCACCAAGTAAAATCAGTGAGGGTATCGGCCGCTGGTTATGACTGACTATTCTACTATGAATATTCCTCCTGTTACAGTTATCCAGTTTGTTAATTCATTTTATTCATTTCTCAGTCATTCATTATACACGTTTAATCTAACTAAGGTACAGCGATATAATATTTTACTATTCATTTTGAATAATTATTTGACTGGAATTAAGTATTTTAATATTTTTTTTTTTTTTTTTTTTGGGTCACTTGTATATATTTTATTATGTCTGGATTTCCACAACAGCAATGGATCATTTTTTAATTCATTCTGACTGTGGTGTAGTGTTGCTGACGGTGTAGTGTTGCTGACGCTGGTGTAGTGTTGCTGACGGTGGTGTAGTGTTGCTGACGGTGGTGTAGTGTTGCTGACGGTGGTGTAGTAGCGATTCGGTGGTGTAGTTGCTGACGGTGGTGTAGTGTTGCTGACGGTGGTGTAGTGTTGCTGACAGTGGTGTAGTGTTGCTGACGGTGGTGTAGTGTTGCTGACGGTGGTGTAGTGTTGCTGACCGTGGTAGTGTTGCTGACGGTGGTGTAGTGTTGCTGACCGTGGTGTAGTGTTGCTGACGGCTGCTGCTGTTACTGTGGTAGAATGTAGTACAAGGACAATTGCTCTAGATGTTCCATTGTTGCTGTGTGTGTGTGTGTGTGTGTGTGTGTGTGTGTGTGTGTGTGTGTGTGTGTGTGTGTGTGTTTTGTTTGTGTGTTTGTTTGTTTACTGCAAAACTTATATTGTAAGTTTACACACACACACAAACACATCAATATCTGACCCTAAATTTCATCTTTTTTTTCCCACAATACTTTCCCACAAGTATTATAACATAACATTCCCCCAATACTATAGTTACGACACACACAGTTATCATTATCATATATTTACACATTATCGACAATATTTATTTTTTTAGTTACAATCGTTTCCTCGAGTCGTGTGAGCTGACCGGCCGGCGGTACAACGGGCTGGTTAAATGCACAGAATAAAAACTAACAGCAGTTGCTATAGTTCACACACAGGCTATGGTTCTCTGACCTGTTATTGCTCCCTGGGTGATGGAGTGAGAGATTTTAGATTTTTCGAAATATCCAGTTCTGAATACCTCGCCATTGTGATTCCTCTACATGTACTGTAAGGTCTGGTCACACGGTGAGGTGAAGAACACGGTAATAGTTATTGATGTTAGTTAAAGTAGGATAGTGGTCGTCATTCTCAGGTAGTTTGTTATATGTAAGGGCATTCTTTAACGCTGGTATATACTGTTATCTGTGTTCTCTATATGGAAACCAGGTAGAACACGTTATCATCCCAGACTGTGAGTAGAAACCGTAGCTTCTCACTGTTGACTTGTGAATACAGATGACCTACGTACAATAATTAGCTTGTGATTAATATTCGGAAGGAGGAGGATATTCAAATTTGATTACATATACGATTTTTTTACGAACGTCACTAGACATCACTATTACGTCACTACAGCTGCTAACACGTCACCGTACTATACGTCACTGTACTATTACGTCACTATTACGTCACTGTTCAACACGTATCGGTTCTATATATATAATTGGTGTGCCGTAAAAATGTGACCGGAAACTTTTATATATACAATTAACAGGTGCACCAGTATCATTAACTTTAGAGGGCAATTTGCATTTTGATTATATGGCTTGATGATGGTAAATTAAGTGTTAGGGGATGTACCAGGTGGCTGAGGCAGGTGAGGGAGGTGAGGCAGGTGAGGAGACGAGGCAAGGTGAGGGAGGGAGGGAGAGGAGGCAGGGAGGAGGGAGGGGAGACAGGGGAGGGAGGGGAGGCAGGTGAGAGGGGAGGGAGAGGGAGGCAGGTGAGGGGAGGTGAGACAGGTGGAGGGAGGGGAGGCAGGTGGGAGGGGAGGGGAGGGGAGAGGAGCAGGGGGAGGGGAAGGGGGAGGGGAGGGGAGGGAGAGGGGTGGGGAGGGGAGGGAGGGGGAGGGGAGAGGCAGGTGAGGGGAGGGGAGGGAGAGGGGAGGCAGGTGAGGGAGGGGGAGGGAGAGGAGGCAGGTGAGGGAGGGGAGGGAGAGAGGGAGGCAGGTGAGGGAGGGGAGGGGAGAGGAGGCAGGTGAGGGAGGGGAGGGAGGAGGCAGGTGAGGGAGAGAGGGGCAGGTGAGGGAGGGGAGACAGGGGAGGGAGGGGAGGTAGGTGAGGGAGGGGAGGGGAGGAGGAGAGGAAGGTGGGGAGGGGAGGGGAGGAGAGGGGGCAGGTGAGGAGGGGAGGGAGAGGTGGAGGGAGGGAGGGGAGGGAGAGGAGGCAGGTGGAGGGAGGGGAGGAAGAGGAGGCAGGTGAGGGAGGGGAGGGAGGCAGGTGAGGGAGGGGAGGGAGAGGAGGCAGGTGAGGGAGGGGGAGGGAGAGGGAGGCAGGTGGGAGGGAGGGGAGGGAGAGGAGGCAGGTGGGGAGGGGAGGGGAGGAGAGGAGGCAGGTGAGGGAGAGGAGGCAGGTGAGGGAGGTGAGACAGGTGAGGGAGGGAGGCAGAGGGGGGGAGGGAGAGGAGCAGGTGAGGGGGGGGGGGAGGGGAGGGAGAGGTGGCAGGTGAGGAGGGGAGGCAGGTGAGAGGGAGGAGGAAGCAGGTGGGGAGGTGGGGAGGGGAGGGGAGAGGCAGGTGGTGAGGGAGGGGAGGGAGAGGAGGCAGGTGAGGGAGGGGAGGGAGAGGTGGCAGGTGAGGAGGGGGGAGAGAAGGCAGGTGAGGAGGGGAGGAGAGGAGGCAGGTGAGGGAGGGAGGGAGGAGGCAGGTGAGGGATGGGAGTAATTATTGTGTAAAAATTTCTTGATGGAATTTTAAAGTATTTCTGAATGTATTTTTTGGTCGTCTTTGATTTGATTTGCATTGTGTGTGTGTGTGTGTGTGTGTGTGTGTGTGTGTGTGTGTGAGGCCTGTTTTAGTTTACTATACAGTTGTTCAGATAGTCTTAACCCTTCACAGACTAACACTTTATGACAACATCACACTAAACAACACATTACTGTGAGTGTGAACGTCATGTGTCAGTGTAGTTGTGTTGTGTGTGTACTATGTGTAGTGTGTATATGTTGTCTCAGTAAGTGTGGGAGGTGGGCGGGTGTACATGTGACTGTGTGTGTGTATCCGTCACTGGCTGTACAGAACACTTGACCAACTCATCAACACTGTCATTGATTTCGGCAGCAGCGACCCCCTCACTGATTATGGCTACAGATTAGATTAAAATCGGCCGCTCACCAGACATCTGCCATTACCAGCTGGGGTCTGCTGGGGTAGTGATGGGGTCTGCTGGGGTAGTGATGGGGTCTGCGTAGAGGTGGGGTCTGTTGGGGTAGAGGTGGGGTCTGCTGGGGTCTGCTGAGTTAGTGGTGGGGTCTGCTGGGGAGAGGTGGGGTCTGCTGGGGTAGTGTGGCCCGCAGAGGTGGGCCCTGCTGGGGTAGTGGTGGGGGTTCTGGGGTAGTGGTGGGGTCTGCTGTAGTGGTGGGGTCTGCTGGGTAGTGGTCCTGCGGGGTTCTGCTGGGGTAGTGGTGGGGTCTGCTGGGGTAGTGGTGGCCTGGGCTGGGACACACACGCACACACAACACACATACAACACACACACACACACAAAACACACACACACACACACACATACACACACACAGCAAACACACAACAAACACACAACAAACACACACACACACACACACACACACACACACCAAACACACACACACATACACACACACAGCAAAAACACACACACACACACACATACACACACACACAACAAAACACACACACACACACAACAAACACACACACACACACCAAACACACACACACACCAAACACACACACACACACAACAAACACAGACACACACACAACAAAGACACACACACACAACAAACACACACACACACACCAAACACACACACACACACACCAAACACACACACACACAACAAACACAGACACACACAGACACACACAACAAAACACACAACAAACACACACACACACACACACACACACACACACACACACACACACACACACACACACACACACACACAAACACACACACACACACACACACACACACACACAACACACACAAACACACACAACACAGCACACACACACACACAACACACACACACAAAACACACACACACACGTACACTTGAGTTAACAATGATCATTATTCAGTAATCCCTGAAGCAATAGATCGTTACAAGGAGATTGGCGAACCATTTGTGATTTTGCCAGTGAAAATATTCCTCTGTCTGTTAGATGATTTTCAGAGATGTGAATAATTTGGTTTAAGTAGGGTTAGTTAGGTTAGGTTAGGTTAGGTTTGGTTAGGTTAGGTTAGTTTAGTGTTGGGATGTTGAAAATATGTTTGGTTACGTTTTATTGAATTGTTAACCATATTGGTTTATTCCTATGGCAAATTAGGTGTGTGTGTGTGTGTGTGTGTGTGTGTGTGTGTGTGTGTGTGTGTGTGTAAGTGTGTGTGTGTGTGTGAGTGTGTGCGTGTGTGTATAAAAACGAAAATAACAAGACTTGAGGTCAAAAACTAAACTCCCTTGACTCACCGTCCAAGTGAGCGGAGGGTGACAGTCGGGTCTCTGTCTGCATCATTACGTTGAATTAGATTAAACGTCCCTCTGAATGGTCTTCACTTTTATGTAATTAACCTCGCCTGCTGCTACCACTACGAGCGAGACTATTGTTGCCACCACGAGCGAGACTATTGTTGTAGCGAGGTGGTGGAGGAAGGAAGGTGTTGGTGGTGGTGATGGTGGAGGGAGGAAGGTGATGGTGGAGGGAAGGTGATGGAGGAGGAAGGTGATGGTGGAGGGAAGGTGATGGAGGGAGGAAGGTGTTATTACTAAGAGGGAGTAACTCACTCACCTGGTCTCCGGATAAAATGTTTATTAATCGGATAATTTTTTCTGTGTTTCTCAGCAATGAACGTCTCCTCCCTGCCGGCCTCCTCACCACTCCTCTCCACGGTCTCCTCTACTGTCCTCTCACCAGTCTCCTCCTCCACGATCTCCTCCCTCCGGTCTCCTCCCCACAGCCTGCATGGTCCCCCCACTGTCTCGTCCCCACTCCGGTCTCCTCATATAACCAGGTTACAATATCATGGTCTCCTCGTTTGACTTACCATTATCTCACTGTAGTATAATTCCACTTGTGCCTCAGACAGTATACCCTGGTCACCTTGCTCATATATATATATATATATATATAAATCACTGTAGGTGCGCGTGATCTAGGTATATGCTGATAACCACAAAGAAAAGAAAACACGAAGTTCCCAAGCGCTGTGTAATTCACATCTTCAGGGGTGAGTACAGACTAAGGAGAAGTACAAACCAAGGTGTATATATACAGAGGAGGGTGAGATCAGTCCAAAATGGTCAGGTATTAGGTAATGACCCTACTAATCTTTAAAAGCACTGCAACCACAGGACCTGATCTCACCTCCCTCTGTATATATACAGGTTATCAGCATATACCTGGATCACGCGCACCTACAGTGATTTACTTACACACATATATATATATATATATATATATATATATATATATATATATATATATTATATATATATATATATATATATATATATATATATATATATATATATATATATATATATATATATATATATATTTATATATATATATAGATATATATATATTTTTTTTACGATTAGTCCACCTGCACAGGTCACTGACCCACATCAGTTGGGGGCGAAATGTAATAATAATAATAATAATAATAATAATAATAATAATAATAATAATAAAGCAATACAAAAAATCAATAGTGAGAAACAATATACTGTATGTTGTGTTGTCATTAGTAAGAGAAACAAGTGAGACCCTGCAATTGTGTAAATGAGGCAGAAAGTCAGATCAGCTGGGATTTGGTCACATATGGCAGCAGGGTCTACCATTAGACAACACATTATGCTTCCAATATCTTCCCAGGCGGTAGTATTCCTGTTTGGTAGCTGCCTACTACCTACTACCTATTGTGTTACCGCAGCTCCACTGCCCCCTAGCCCCTGCTCTAGTGCCCCCCACCCCCGCTCTAGTGCCCCCCCACTCTGCCTAGTGCCCCCACCCCCTGCTCTAGTGCCCCATCTCCCCTGCTCTAGTGCCCCCACCCAGCTCTAGTGCCCCCTCACTCCCTGCTCTAGTGCCCCCCACCCCTGCCTAGTGCCCCCACCCCTGCTCTAGGCCCCACCCCCTGCCCTAGTGCCCCCACCCCCTGCCCCAGTGCCCCCACCCTGCTCTAGTGCCCCCACCCCCTGCTCTAGTGCCCCACCCCTGCTCTAGTGCCCCCACCCCCTGCTCTAGTGCCCCCCACCCCCCTGCTCTAGTGCCCCCACCCCTGCTCTAGTGCCCCCCACCCCCCTGCTCTAGTGCCCCCTACCCCCCGCTCTAGTGCCCCCCACCCCTGCTGTAGTGCCCCCTACCCCTGTTAGTGCCCCCTGCTTCCCAGGCTCCTCCTACCCCCCCTGTAGTGCCCTCCAGGAAACAAGTCTATGGATATTATAACTCACTAAAAGACTTAAATTTCAACTCGGAACAATAAAGAATTTTCCTTTAGTAGACTCGGGGGGGTGGGGTAGAGGGAGGGGGGAGGGGTGGGGTTGAAGGAGGGGGAGGTGGGGGGTGAAGGAGGGCAGCAGAAGTGGGTGTTATTAAAGGACGTTCTCACTCGTTTTTCCAACATCAGTACTGCCCTCCTGCCTTGGGTGGTGATATAAGCACCTGTATAAGGGAGACACGTCTTATGAGAAAAGAGAGAGAGAGAGACTCGCTTATATTACAGAGGATTTAGGTGAAAACACAATTGTTGAGGCCAATGCTTTTGACCTTTACATGGAGCTAATGATCACTGAGGGTTGGTCAAGGGGTGATGGATGGTGGGTGCTCTGCCTGAGGGTCTATCACGGCTCTCTGCTGAACTGGTAATGATGATAATAATAACAACAGTAATAATAATAATAATACCAATAATAATAATAACAATAATAATAACGATAATAATAACAACGCTAATAATAATAATAATAATAATAATAACAACAGTAATAATAATAATAATAATAATGATAACAACAGTAATAATAATAATAATACCAATAATAATAATAACAATAATAACAACACTAATAATAATAATAATAATAACAACAGTAATAATAATAATAACAATAATAACAACACTAATAATAATAATAATAATAACAACAGTAATAATAATAATAATAATAATAATAATAATAATAATAATAATAATAATACAGTAATAATAATAATAATAACAGTAATAATAATAACAATAATAATTTACAGTTGACTGATAAGACTCAGGGTTATATACCATTAGTACTCAGGACACAGAGTACAGTAAATAGCAGTGTAAAGGAGTTAGAGATGTAATGGTCAGACAAACATACTGTACTCATGAGGTTAGGTTAGGTTAGGTTTTAGTGAGGTTGTTTGGTTACAGTTGTGAAGCTCTCCCAGTGGTCTGTTGAGTACTCACTGGGTATTTACGTTACTCTTCTCTCTCTCTCTCTCTCTCTCTCTCTCTCTCTCTCTCTCTCTCCATTTCCGTGTCCTGTTGCCTCTGCCTGCTCCTCTTCCTCCTTCTCTTCTTCTGTTTCTTGTTTCTGTTTCTGCTCCTCCTTCCTTCTTTTTCCTCCCAATTCTCTTCGTCCTCTTCCTTTTCGCCGTCGTTCTCTTTCTCCTCTTTTTCCTCCCTCTTTCTCTTCTTCCTCCTCCTCTTCCCTTCCTTCCTCCTCACTGCTCAATTCACCTCTCTTTGGGGGGCCAAGCAGTTGTCACCATCCATTTAATTATCATTTTCTTTTATCCAAGTTGTTAACATCATTAGTTCTCTCAGTAGTGTAGCTGCCTCAGTAGTGTACCTGCCTCAGTAGTGTAGCTGCCTCAGTAGTGTAGCTGCCTCAGTAGTGTAGCTGTCTCAGTGTGACCTGCCTCAGTGCCTGCCTCAGTAGTGTACCTGCCTCAGTTAATGGCTGTCTCAGTGGTGGCTGCCTCAGTAGTGTGCCTCAGTGTACTGCCTCAGTAGTGCAGCTGCTAAACTGTCTTGGTACCCAACAATATATAATTTTTTTTTTGCCCAGTTCTTGACAGCACAGGTCAATAAGGAGGAGAGAGTATCATCAAATACGTTTAATACATTCTTGTTTAATGTCACTGGTTTATGTGATTGTTTATTTGCCTTTTGTGTAATTAATTGCTCTGCATCTCTTTATCTTGTGTAAATTCTCTACTCGTGTGAATGAAGTGGTGACATTGTGAGAGTGAGAGGCCATTGTGTGCCTACCTCCAGGTTTTACTGTTCTGTTATTCTTGTTCTTGGTGATGAAGCGACCATTGTTGTGGGGTCTTGATTCTGTGTGCTTCTGTTTAAGGGCATCTGACCTTGGTAGAGTGGAGGTTTCTACTGTAATGCTTGTATGTGTGTGTGTGTGTGGGGCCAACACCTATACGCTAACACTTAAACCATATGGCTTTATCCTTCACTTTACTTGATTCAGGAAGATGGATGCTGCCAGATACTGAAAAATTATCGATATTATTTGAGGGGTTGAGATCCTCTGAGACGCCTGAGGGTAGAAATAGATGCTGTGAGAGATGAGGTAAACATGGGTGAGGTGAACAGCTGTGGTGGTGGACCAAGTAGAAGATAACCTTACCCATTAATGGCGGAGAACAGTGGGAGGTGATGGGGCTGGTGGAGAATTGATCCAAGGCTCTGCGCATGTTCAGGTACAGTTCCGTTCAGAAGTTCGTGGTACACTGATGGTGAAGGGTGCATAGCCTGTTGTACCCTTCCTACGCCAGGAAGGGTACAACAGGCTATATACACCCTTCACCATCAGTGTACCACGAACTTCTAAACGGAACTTTACATTGAAGAGCCTGTGTGTGCCCCACTACCTGATAACAGTGTGGAGAGGAGAATGAAACGACCTCCTCCTGGGCTGACAAACACGAGGAGGAGAATTGGTAGAGTAACAGCTAAGAGAGATCGTGAAGGTGTACAGCTGATAGTGCTGATAGCGAGGTCGTAGTTGTTGACGAATCTTGGCTGAACACTCAATCCGTTCATAGTTGTTATGACGAAGGGCTGACGCTGCTCCACCTGTCTGTAGGAGGGATGACAGAGAAGGTTACATACAACGTTCTGACGTGACTGTGGTTTGTTGCTTAGATGATGACATACCTGTATACGCTTAAGCTGGAGGACACATCACCTCCAGCCCACACCTGCTGTCAGTCAATAGGTTACCCCCTTATCCCGGGCTTTATGCCCTCGCCATAAAATCAAATTAATGGATTCGTGGGTAATTTCATTTTACCCCACGCGGCCATCATTCCACCTACTGACGTATGCATCCTCCACCTACTGACGCATGCATCACTCCTCCTCTGACGCGCATCCACCCACTGCATGCATCACTCCACCTACTGACGCCTCACTCCACCCTACTGCAGCCATCCTCCTACTGACGCATGCATCACTCCACCTACTGAGCATCACTCCACCTACTGACGCATGC
>NW_024749371.1:12500-17393 GCF_018991925.1 Homarus americanus
CTCTCTCTCTCTTCTCTTGTCTTTGTCTCTCTTCTCCTGTTACCTTTTCTGTCTCTTCTCTTGTCTCTCACTGTCTCTTCTCCCATGTGTCTCTCTCTCTCTCCTCTCCACCTTCTCTCTTCCTCTTTCTGTATCTTCATCTCTTCCTTCTCCTAAATCCCTCCTCTCTCTCTCTCTCTCTCTCTCTCTCTCTCTCTCTCTCTCTCTCTCTCTCTCTCTCTCTCTCTCTCTCTCTCTCTCTCTCTATCTCACAGTATCCTATATTAAACTTCAGAACAACTATCACAATTAATTAGTACTGTGATTATTGATTTTCCTTCACTGTTGTTAATTTCCCCTAATAAATTATTACCATAGCAGGGCCCCGGGAATCCGTGCTGGCAGTAAGGAAGAGGACATGTTTTCGTCGTCAGTCACCCCTAGCCGGGGGGTGTCTGTCACCCTAGTAGCAGGGAGGGTCGTCCTTTCTTAGCAGGGGGAGGTCGTCTGTCACCCTAGCAGCAGGGGAGGTCGTCTGTCACCCTAGCAGGGGATTGTCTGTCACCCTAGCAACAGGGGAGGGTGTCTGTCACCCCCTAGCAACGGGGAGGGTCGTCTGTCACCCCTAGCAGGGGAGGTCGTCTGTCACCCCTAGCAGCAGGGATTGTCTCTATCAGCAGGGGGATTGTCTGTCACCCTAGCAACGGGGGATTGTCTGTCACCCTAGCAGCAGGGGAGGGTCGTCTGTCACCCTAGCAGAGGATTGTCTGTCACCCTCACAGGAGATTGTCTACACTAGCAACGGGGAATTGTCTGTCACCCCTAGCAGGGATTGTCTGTCACCCCTAGCAGCAGGAGGATTGTCTATCACCATGACAGAGTTGTCTGTCACCCCTAGCAACGGGGAGGATTGTCTGTCACCCTAGCAGCAGGGGGATTGTCTGTCACCCTAGCAGCAAGTTGCATGCACCAGCAGCAGGGGATTGTCTGTCACCCTAGACAGGGGTAGTGTCGTTCGGCACGCTAACAACAGAAGGGGTCATATGTTCCTTTGTCTCACCTAGCGACTGTACTTCCCTCTCACCTAGCGATACCTCCCCTCTCACCTAGCACTTTACCTCCTTCTCACCTTAGCGACAATACCCCCTCTCACCCTAGCGACAATACCTCCCCTCTCACCCTAGCGACAATACCTTCATCTCACCTAGCGACAATACCTCCCTCTCACCTTAGAGACAACCTCCCTCTCCACCCTAGCGACAATACCTTCCATCTCACCCTAGCGACAATACCTCCTCTCACCCTAGCGACAATACCTCCTCTCACCTTAGCGACAATACCTCCCCTCTCACCCCTAGCGACTGCCTCCCCTCTCACCCCTAGCGACAATACCTCCCCTCTCACCTTAGCGACAATACCTTCATCTCACCCCTAGCGACTGTACCTCCCCTCTCACCCCTACGACAATACCTTCATCTCACCCTAGCGACTGTACCTCCCCTCACCTAGCGACAATACCTTTGTCTACCCTAGCGACGCAGGGCAGGCCGCCTTTCACTTCAGGCGTGGGGTTAGTTTGTAACATGCCGAAGATTTAGTGGAAGTGAAGGAAGGAAGGAGAGAGAGAAGATGGGAGAGGTTTATCATTTATGATTGGTCGAGGAATAAATGGTAAAATTGAGAGAGAGAGAGAGAGAAGAAGAAGGAGATTGTCAAAAATGTACCTCCTTCACAACCTCAAAAGCCTCCACCATGGGTACCTCCCAGCTAGCTCTCACCCAGCCAGCTCATTCCCAGCAGCTCATTCAGGTTTGACTCGCTACCAGCTTGGCTGACTCAACAGATCCTCCCAGCAGATCACTCCCAGCTTGACTCACTGTCTGCTTGAGCTCATTCAACAGCTCCTTGGCTCCACTTCCTGCTTGACTCACTCCCAGCAGCTCACTCCCAGCTCGCTCACTCCCAGCTTGACTCACTCCAACCAGCTCACTCCCAGCTTGACTCCTCCCAGCGACTCCTCCCAGCAAGCTCCTCCCAACCAGCTCCACTCCCAACACTCCTCCCAACAGCTCCTCCCAGCTTAGCTCCTCCCCAACAGCTCCTCCCAGCCAGCTCACTCCCAGCTTGGCTCACTCCCAGCCAGCTCCTCCCAACCGACTCACTCCCAGCAGCTCCTCCCAACCCGACTCCTCCTAGACAGCTCACTCCCAACCATTCCTCCCAGCAGCTCACCAAAGCCTTTATTTTATACAGTATCTGTCTTAATATTTATTTTTTTATACGTTACCTGTCTAATTAACTCTCACCTGTCAGTTTATCATTTTAACACAACATTTACCTTCTGGACAGCCATGATGAATTACACCATCAGCTGGATTACATCTCCCACTAAACAGTTTGTATTGGCTGTTGCAGGGGTGTTGACGCGCCCGCCGCCCACGCCCGTATACCACCTGTACACCCATCCAACAAATTTACGACCTTGCCGGAAGTTCAGTGAGGAGAGGTGCTGACTGTGCTGGGGTGGAAGGTTACTGGGGAGCAACAGGGGCATAGAGAGAGAAAAAAAGAGAGAGAGACCATTAAACACAACGTATCAACGACAGACAGACAGATGACAGTAAATGGAACTAAAATATACGAGCTACACGTGTTGTGAACAGCGTGGCCAAAATGAAACACACACATTCTCTCTCTCTCTCTCTCTCTCTCTCTCTCTCTCTCTCTCTCTCTCTCTCTCTCACTAATCAAATTCTCCTTAACTAACCTCCACCTCACCTCACACAGCACATATTTTAAATCTGACGTTGTGTTTCTTTTTGTACTGTTGATAGACTGATGATACATATTCACATTTATGTATCAGACAGACAGACGAGATAGACAGATAACCAACCACACAGACAGACAGACGAAGGTAAACAAAGCCTTACTTTCATTATTATTATTCTAAATACCTTGTATAAAAGTGACAGCCATTTTACACCTAAACATTCATCAGGTAACACAACACAAGGTAGTAAATAAAAGTTAAATAATTCAAGGTTAATAGCAGAGTAAGAGGTTTTATAAATTCATGTTAGGTTTTTTGTCGTACGCTGAACTTATCATGTATCAAGTGCTGCTGTCACTATTTCTCGACACCTGCCTGTATCTTGATATTGCTGATACCTGACATTATGGTTCCTGACACCTACCCCATAAGCAATACGACACACATTGCCTTACCTGACATTACTGACACCTGACATTGCCCTTACAACTTACTGACACCTGACATTGCCCATACCTGGCATTGATGACACCCTGACATTGACGCAAATACTGCCGACACCTGACACTGCCGACACTGACACCACCAACACCTGGCCTGCCAACACCACAACCCAATCATGTTATATCCACCATAATTACGTACTGCGATCCTTGACCCAACACTGGAAACAACAGCAAGGTGATTCCTTTGTCTCACATATTGCGTGCGCCCTGTGATGTAATGGTCCAGCCCTGCTCCTTCGCAAACGAGCGGACCCAGATTCGATCCCTGGCAGGATGAAACCTGGCAAGTTCTTTACCCATTTGCCTCAGTCTCCCCAGCAATAATTAGGGACCTGGATATTCAATCGATTTGCAGAATCAGCTATTCCGGGGTAATGTTTAGCCAGCGCAGTTGGCAGAGATTATCAGTCTTCGGACTATTCCTTGACACCCTAAGATCATGCAGCTCGTTAACTCACAATTGTGGTTGTTGTCTTTGACAACCTTCTACCTTAAACAAATTCACGCCTAGGTGGCCCTTGGGCACCATCCTCGTTACACGAGACACCATTATTATTATTACATTAATAATAATAGTTTCAATATTCATATATTATAATTTAAAAATTATGTATTGTGTGTGTGTGTGTGTGTGTGTGTATGTATAGTCTGCATACATTATGTGCGTGTGAATATATGTGTATTTATATATATATATAATGTCCATATGTAGCGTGTGCATGTGTACAAAAAAGAGACTGCAGGGCTTCATACGTCAGGAGACACACAAGGCTCCTCTGTATAAGCCCTCACTCACTACCTCAGCTCACAAAATATTAAGATAAGCATCAAAGAAGTTAATCGTGATAACAGGAGACATTTCGCTCGTAAAAGTTTGCAGAAATTAACAGAGGTGCATCAAAGAGGCCCTGCCAATGTCCCCCCCTCTTACCAGGTCTTCTGCTAAGGGGTTCTTATAAGACTCAAGACAATGAATATCAAGACCTGAATTAGAGAGTCTTAAATTATTGCATGTATTGGTCATTTTTCTGGTGTTAGTGTCACGTCTTAATTCAAGTGACTAGTGGTCCAGTTCTCAGTCATCTTTGTTTAACTTTGAATTTTAATTAAATTTTATGACATCTATTAATTTAATTGTCTCTCTTCCCACCTCTTCGTTTACATCTCGGCTTTGCCCCTCTGTCTTCCTTTTCCTTTCCTCTCGTTTATCTTCTCTCCTCCACTTCTCCTCATTCTCCTCCTCCTCCTCCTCCTCCTTCCCCTCATTTCCCCCCCCTTTCATTTCCTTCACCTTTCTCGTTTGCTTTTCCTCCCTCCCTCCATCCTTCTTCCCCCCCCCCTCTCCCTCTGTGTACCTTCCCTCCTCCCTCCTTCTTCCTCCTCCTCCTTTCTCCCTTTCCCTTTCTTCTTCCTTTTACACGTCCACATATTTACCTCCTCCCTCTCCTTCCCTCTTAACTATCCTTCCCATCCCCTTCTTCACCTTCCTTCTCTCTCTTCCGTCGTTCCCCTCTCCCCTCTCTCTCATCTACTCTTTCCCCTCCTTCCTTACCACCTCGTCCTCTCACCTTGGCCGCAACCCCCTATATTCCCTCACCTTCTCCTCCATCACCCATACACAGCAATACATAACTT
>NW_024749372.1:0-6871 GCF_018991925.1 Homarus americanus
ATGGCGTGGCGTTTGAAATTACACTGAAATTTCTGAATATTACAATCGACCCCTAAAAAAAAGACAGCACTGTCCTCATGTGCTGAGAAAAACATGCATACAAACCCCTTAAAAAAATTGTTCTAAGAAACTACATCTCACCCCTGTAACGTGCTAAACGCAGCATTTCTGTCTTCTCTTCTCTCCTTCTCTCTCCCGCTATCATACATATATATATATATATATATATATATATATATATATATATATATATATATATATATATATATATATATATATATATATATATCAACAGTCCATATACAGTACATGCGGACTTCCACATACTATTACCATACAGTTGACATGAATAATCCCCGATGGAGGTTCACGTGGCTTAAAACTAGGGCGAATGAACAGGTTTGGTGGAAAATATAACTAAGCCTAGGATTGCTTTTGCTGTCCTTGTACCGTGGTGGTAGCGATCGATCTCTTTTTCTAATGCCAAGGTCCAGTGTTTGATTTCCGACTAGTGAAGTGTTGTTTGTACATGGAAGTTAGAGTATATATGAACTGCCTACGATAATAGGACTATAATCGTTCTTAATACAGTAATTTTTACTTCCATGATGAGGTATTTAATGAACACTCGTGGAAAACTATAAAAGAAGCTCCTGATCAATTTACCTAAGGAGGAAAGCTGTCTCAAACAATTTGGTTCAAGAACCCATAAACAACTGAATATCTCCATAATTCCCCAGACTAAGGAGGAAAAATAATTCATAATGGAATTCCGCCGAAACATTGGTGGGTTACATCCACGTAACAATTTCATAGAAATCCGATTCTATTTGTTCAAGATATCGTGTTCACAACTCAGCATCCTGGGCGGGCGGGCAGCATCCTAAGGTCGTTCTCGTCTATATGTCGAAAACAGGAAGACTTTTGACCGAATTCCGATGAAATGATATATCTGCTCAATATCGTCAAGGGAGAATATTTCAGCATGGTGAGATTAAAGCCAAAACCATATTTCTACACAATGTTGTGGATATGTTACTTTGGAAGGGTGTTTTAGATAACAATATCTCCATTAGTATAAACCGACGAGCCAAAAATAAATCTATAATTCTTTTTATTTCGTTTTTGTTTCTCTTGTTTATTTGAGGCTTAAAATATTTTTTATACTGGTTATGTCATTTCCTTACATATATATCGTTTTATAACACTGAGTCTATCACCTGGCGTCAGCGGTAATGCTCGTAATCTTTATACTTTTGTTTTGTCAATCTTCATGTTGTCTTGCTGAGGTAAAACTTGAAATATTCTTCCTGTTCATTAATTCTTTCCAATTTTCTCCCTGTGCTCTTTGTTTTCTCTACCTTCATCATCCCCAATACCTTGGTGATTTTCTTCATCCAGCGAGCATCCTTGCCAACACCTCCTGGATCATTAGCATCTTTCATCACCACTGGTTTCATTAGTGATATCTTCACCATCAATACAAAAATACTCCCTCTCAAAGGAAAAGAAATGAAAAATAGATTAACAATCACTTTACTTGCATAACTTTTATTGCACACAAAAGGTCTTCAATTGCTTAGCAGAGAATTTTAATCTAATCATATTACCCCCCCAAAAAAAAACTTTCTTCCTAGAGGTATCTATGAGGTCATTTGTCCAAACCTGGCTCTCCGTTTTCTAAGGCAGCAAGTTGGTGAGGCCACAGACTCTTCCTAAGAGGGTTCTTAGCTGGGAGAAAGCGAGTACAGATGAAGATGATATGTACAAATTCTCCCTAGATACAAGGATAGATAATATCCACACTCCAGCTGCTGCCCATGATGACACTGATTAAACACGCGCTACACTTCACTTCACTGTTAAGCAGACTGGGGAACGTTCCATCACCACCACAATTAATAATCACTAGTGTAATGTGTGTTAATTTATGTTTATTAATGGTGGTGTTATTTGTTCACATATAAGTATAAAGTGGGTCTTATTCTTCTACGTTAGCATGGAGGCCCTTGGGCCACCAGCTGTGTGTTCTTGTGTTTTCTTTTTATTTTAACTGGGCGATTATTGGGTCCCCCAACTCTTCAAGTTTGCTCCAAACTCTCTGAGCCTGGCTGTGTGTACGTGTGTTCAGTGGTTCGATATTGTATAGTTCGTGAAGTTCTTGTATTTTGGTGGTGTATGGGACAGTTGCTTTGATGCTCTACGGATAGCTTTGTTTTGTACTGATTGACGTTTAAGTTTAAGTTTAAGGTGGGGGCGGACAAGTGCTTTGAATAGGTCTAGTTGAATGTTGGTGTCCATTTTGCTGAATCTTCGTAGTTTTGTGAGTTGTGATTGGGCAAGCGTTTTGCGTTGTGTTATGTGCTTTGCTATGCCTCTTCTTGTTTTTGTGAGTCCCAGTATTTTGCCTTTTTGGCGTCTGTTTGGGTGCGTTGTTGACTGTGATTGGTGCTGGATTTGTTTTGGTAATGTGAATGATCTTTAGTTTCTGCGTATTAGTTTGGATTTTCTAGTTTTTTCATAATCGTTAATTTGCTCGATGGCGTGGGCTGTTTTTCGTGCCATCATCTGTTTGGCCTTGCCTGGATGTCGGGTGATTTGGGTGACATCATCGGCATTGGCTATATATTCTCCGTGGGTAGGAGGTGGCCGAGAGGTGACTTCCCTGTGATACTCTTTTGTATAACTTGATGCTTGGGCCTATAGATATGAGGTTACCAATGATGATTTTTGTCTCTCAGTTCTCAAGGAAGATGCAAAGAAAAGAAGTGAAGTTGTTGGGGAGTTCTTGGTTAGTTATTTTGTATTTGAGCCCCAAGTGCCAGACCTAATCGAATGCTTTTGGTACGTCCCTTAATACTACGTTGCATTGATCTCTATTGTACATTTCGTTGACTATGTTTTCGTAAATTAGGGCTATGGCTGTTTGGGTTCCTCTGTGTTTTCTAAATCCGTGCTGCCCGGGATTGTATTTTCCTTCAAGCTCCAGTTGTGTTCTCAGTCGGTGGTTCATGATTTTTTCCAGGACTTTTCCGGTGTTTCTAGAAGAGAAATTGGTCTGTAGTTTGATACTTGTTCTGGGTATTTTCCTTGTTTTGGTATAAGCCTGATTCTCGCTGTTTTGAATATCTTTGGGAAGTAACCAGAGGCGAGAAATGCATTAAAATGTTTCTGAGTTGGTGTACCATGCTGCTTGGTAGATACTGGAGTATGAGTTTGTTTAGTTTACTGATGCCTGGAGCCTTGTTCTTGAAACTGTTTATTGTTCTGTGTATTTCGTCTGCGGTGATTGGTTTGATCAGTGAGGATAGATCGTGGAAAGTGTTTATAACTATATTGGGACTCTGTTGCCAAATGTGGGTTGTTTGTCATGTGGTTGGTTACTTGTCGCTCGGTGTTCATACGAAGTTCAAGTTTTCTTCGTGACGTATTTGAAATATTTTGCTCCAGTATTTTCTTAATTCAGGTTGTTGTTCTTTGGGTTCGGTTAATTTGATTTGGTTGCTGTTTAGAATGTATTTTGTTTCATTGCTGGAGATTCCCAATTAGGTGTTTAATTTTTCGCCAGAATTGTTTCGGGTTGTGGTAACTTGCTTTTGTGTCTGTTATTAGTTCTCCCGGTTATTCGTATATGCGTCTTTAGACAATGCTTCTTAGTTGTACGTGTATGGTGTGATATTGTCTTCTGTATTCTGGCGTCCATCCTTGTTCGATGATTAATTTTATTAAGTTACTGAATTGTGTCTGTAGAATTCTTGATTGGTGTGAGAATTGAGGATGTGGTAATGTTTGGATGGTGGTCTTGTGTATGTGGTGTTCCATTGCTTGGCTCACATTTTCGTACCATATCTCTAGTGTGTTGTCTATTTGGGAAGTGTGTTTATTGTGTAGTTGGGTGATTTGATGATTGCTTAACTCCATTTTGAATTCCTCCCAGTTGGACCTGCTGTAGCTATAATTCAACCTGACAGGGATCTGTATTGGCGACGTAGAGAGTGTGGCTACGATAGGTTACTGGTGGTTATTGGGCCGGGTTCCATTAGCAGGTTAAGATGGCGATGCTGGTTTGTTAGTACTATGTCTGGATGTCCGATGTGACCTGCTCTGATGTATGTGGGGAATTCCGGGCCAAGGTGTATTGCGTTGCCGTGGTTCAATAATGTGTTTAAGATCTGCCCTACGGCGCTGTTGCCTTGCGTGCCCCAAGACCCGGTGTCGTGCATTTGGGTCACCCAGAAAATATGCTGGTATATTTCTTCTCATCAGCCTGAGCATGTCTGCTAGTGGAAATATAGATGTTCTTAGAGGGAGGTAACAGGGATTATGATGGGAACTGTTGGGCTGTTTATTCGATGGCCAGAAAGTTTTCTTGAAGTGAGTCGTGTATCTTGTGTTTCATGTTCCGTTTGATGGCTATGGCAATTCCATCATGTAGTGGTGCTCTCTGGTTTGTATATCATGTTGAATATTTCGGTAGAAGGCACGTCGTTTGGGAATGCCATGTATGGTAGGTTGTTGGCGGCGAACATGTCCCTTGCTGCCTTGGAAAAAGTTCCAGGTCTGGCTATGTTCATGATGTGGGCGTGGATTATACTGTAGAGGTCATTATTTTTATGCAAAGTTTATTTCCGAGTTGAAAAATAGGTTGCTTTGCGGTGGATGGTGTAGTGACTTTTTCCAGGACCTTCTTCGCTTCTTTGGTTAACTTTGTCACAGCTGAATACGTCTTGTTTTGCTGTTCCCGTGTCTCCTGCCTCTCCTTCTCCTTCTTTTGGCTAATTATTGCTTTTCGTGTGGGGCAGCGAGCAGTCAGTGTTCTGTGCTTTCCTTCACAGTTTAAACATTTTGGGGGATCTTTGTTTCTACAGTCTCTGAAGGTGTACCCCCTTGTACACACATTCTGATCAGTACTTTGTGTCCTTGTTCGGGCAGTCTGTAGCTGTGTGTGTATTGGTAGCAGTTCCAGCATGGGATAAAGGGGAAGAATTCCTCCTACTCCACCTGGCTGCTGCTGACATGTTAGTAGGAGAGGCAAAGTTCCTCCTGGGTTGCTCTTTGGGCCAAGGTTATTTCTGTGAACCTTATTTTGAGCATGGAGGGCAGTCTGGGCAACTTGACCACTTCCTCCACCTTGTCCCAATGGTTCCTATGTTCTATGTCGGACACCAATTGCTGTTCACTTGCTTCCTAGGCGATCGCTTTATCTATTAGATTGACTACGATTGATTTATTTGCTCGGAGTTGTAAAGGGACTGCAACCTCAAACTTTGCAGACTTGCGTTTTTTTTGCTCTCGCTCAACAGGAGTAAATCGACATCCTTCTCGGTCAGGCACAGGGCGACGAAGGAGTCCTTGGTGGTGATGAGGTCTGATATTTTGATGAGTAGGGTTGCACTAAGGAATCTTGCCAGTTCTGCTTTCCTTTCGTCAGATACGCTCCCGTCATGGGAGCGTATCCGAATCCAGTGTGCCCTCATTTCAGAGAGTACGTGGTGGACAGTCCACCGATGAGTGGCGTGAAGCAGGAAACCTACCTATTCCCGGAAAGAAGCCTGTCACGTAAATTACAACACTCCCCACCGCCACTAAATGGTCGAGTGGTCGTAGAGTGATTCCCGCGACTCTCTCCCGGAAGCCCCGTCAAGGGAGCCTACTTCCCTACTGTTAATGAATGCTCTCTTATAGACGTAAGCTAGTGCACATATTCAGGGGGGAAGAGATTCAGGAATAATAGGTGGACCTGCACGATCATGGTTATCCAGGAAGGCTCGGCGGAGGCAACTGAATTTATAGGGACTGAGAGAGGCTTATATACAAAGCGTGACCTACATAACATCAGGACAGGTCAATAACACGGGATCCACTGATCATCTACCCTACATCTACCTCAAATGCTTTCAAATCACCTCCACCGCACACGAAAGAGCTTATAAAAAAGGAGCGACGTAACAAGTAAGGTCTAAAACTTGAGACCCACTAATAATTTACCCTATATCTACCTCAAATGCTTTCAAAGCATTTTTAACCTTGGACTACTGACAATTAAATTTATGTAACATATTATCAGGTTTGTACTGACCATCACTTAAGTTTATAGAATTCATTTTTCAAATCAGATTTGCTTCAACCAAAAGTCTTTCTGTGACAGGTTGATTTAATCACTTCTATACTGTTTTCCCAATCCATGGGATGATTATTATTCCTTATATGAACGAAAAGTGCACTGTATTCAGAAACTGTTTTAATATTGTACTTGTGTTGTTTTATTCTAAGTTGTAATTCTTTCCCAGACTAACCTACATAGTTTCCATTACATTTACTTCATGGAATACGGTAAACATTTCCATTTACATTCAAGATAAGGATGTTCTTAATTAATATACTAGATATAGTTGAGTCATACTTAAAAACAACATCAATGCTTAATTATTTATGGAACTAAACTAACAGTACAAATTCATCACGATAAGGTAGTCAAAACATTCTTAAATGTAGGAACTTTTTCTAGTATGAGTACAATAAAGGGATTTTTTTAGCCCTTTTAAGACAATGATCAACAAATAATGAGGAGTAACCAATTTTTTCTGCAATGAACTGAATGTGTTGCATTCTTCTTCAATAAATTCAGAGTCACAAATTCGCAAATATCCCAAAAACAGCACACAAAACTAACATTTTGGAAGATTCAAGGTGACTCGATAAAAAGTGTATGCAACTGTCTACCTGTATAGGCGTTCTGTATACCTCAAATTTATAATTGTGACCATATCTCTTGATAAGCATATTAAGAAATGGAAGGGATCCATTTGTTTATCTTTCAATTTTGAAGGTAATACTAGGGACAAGATCATTAAGCTTGTCCAAAAATTCC
>NW_024749373.1:0-12500 GCF_018991925.1 Homarus americanus
TATGGCAGTAAACCCGTTCAGAATAGAGGTTATGCAAACAACATAAATATGAACAACGGGGGGGAGTCACCACACGAACACTCTCAAGCACACAGTGAAAAGTATTTACCGCTAGTCAAGTAGGAACGTAAGAGGTGAGAGAATACCCTCAGGTCTAGAACAATGGCTGTGGTGACCTTACCTGATATATGAAAAAGACAAAGACAGCGATATGTTTAGCAGTAAATAAGGTCCTGTAGCGCGGCGAGTAAACCGAGTAATGTGTGAATATTGGAGGTGGTGAGGCGAGTCTCCTGGTGAGAGTGCGGAATGTATTTTTATAAGGGGCAGCACAGAATTCTCATTGGTTATAAAGTTTCTAGATTCTAAGTGGACAATAAGCTGAGGGAAGATGATTGGTCAAATGAAGTTCATTAAATGGATACGAGATGTTCCGACTCATTTTTATGAACTGTGAATCATTTGGATACGCTTAGTCAGACGAGCCACTGTTTTAGATACTAATAACAAACTGTACAGTTGTAATAAATGATAATTCAATCCTTTAATAAATTACACGAAATTAATATTAAATAACACGGAAATAAATAAGAATATAAGCTAAACACAGAAATATGTTACACTATATAAAAATATTTTAAGGCAAGAAAACTTTAACCTTCCATGAATAACTCTAGCCTCCAATGAATAACTATAGCGTCCCATAAATAACTCCCTCCTCCCATGAATAAACCCATCCCCAACAACTCCTCCCCATGAACAACTCATCCCCCACAACAACTCCATCCCCAACAACTCCATCCCCATGCAATAGCTCCATCCCCACATGAATGCAAACCTACCCCCCTCTAAACAACTCCATCCCATGAATAAATCTACCCCCATGAAAAACTCTATCCCATGAATAAAACACCCCCTAATAACTCCATCCTCATGAATAACCCACCCCCATGAAAAACCCATCCCCATGAATAACTCCAACCCCCCATGAATAACTCCATCCCCCCCATGAATAACTCTAGCCTCCCCTGAATAACTCCACTGAGTAACCGGTACCTTAACAAGTGTCACCGCTGAACTGAAGCATTGACCTACAGTGCATTACCTTCAAACAGTATCAAGGAAATTTAATACCAGTTGGGAGTCCAGGAATATACTGTAAATTATATATTCCAGCAGGTGCCACATAATTCTAGTTACTTAACAACTCTATCACTATGATATCTGAGGAGAAAAGAAATTAAGTTTGTTATTTTAGAACTGTGTCTGGATGAATGACGTCAGAAGAGAGAGGAAGGGTAAACAATTCGTTGAAAGTGGAATTTTCGGGTGAAAATATAAAGACATTTGGAAGATAATAATGTTGGGAAAAAAGAATTAAAAGGAAAATATTTATTAAATGTAAAGGGTTATAGTGAAAGAAGAATTAACTTACAGGTAATACTGTCAGGAGACAAAGAAATGATTACATATTAGTTCCTGTGTCAGAAATAGAACGAATATGTGTAGATGTAGCTACAGATGGAGATACACATACATGGCCCTCACAGACCGATATAGAAACAAGTTGATAGTTGCCAAAGAAAAGGGAGAGGAAAAAGAATGAAGAGGGAAAAGAGCAAAAAAGAAAAAGAGGGCATTTCTGGGATACAGTTGTACTGCACGACATCGCTTCGCTTTTCTTATTTATTAAATTTTCGAGGAGTTACGATCACTTTACTATCGCTTTACTGGGCAAACGACACTATAAATACATTCAGAGTCTCTGGATAACATTAACTCCGTGTTACATATATTGAACATTTCAATAACTTTATTCTAGGGGAAGAAATTGTCTTATCTAAACGTGACCTAAACAACTCACCGGCTCTCCCGAAGGCTGTAACATCCATCATCTCCCTGGCACTGTATAATCTCCTAGTTATTTTTATCAGCTTCCGAACAAACATCAGCTTACCGATATTCACCAGCGGTAGCCTTTTCCTCTTCATGGGTTTTGGTAGTCTGTCTGTCTTTGGCTGCAGGACTCTCAAGTTTGTGCCAACACACACTATCAGTATTGTTGCTACCCCAGAATGCGTCCCTCTGCCAAGCACATGCCTCCTCTTCCTGCTCTCAGTCGAGCGTCAAGTTATAGCTGAAAAAAAACTTACATCAGGTGTGGACACAACTTAAAGACCAATTGACAAAATCTCACTTGATCATGTTGGCTACTGAAATTTACTTGTTAGTTAATGAGTGACAGAGAAAATATCAGGATTTATCAAATTAAAAATTCCAAATCATAGAATTCTTTCGAGTAATGTAGAAATATTCCCAAATTAATTCTCAAGAACTGCTCCAAAAATATCACCGGATCCAATTTCAAGGCAGCGGACTAAGGACAGGATATTAGCTGCTGACGAAGTAGTCTAGCGCTGAAGCAAGAAAGGGAAATTAGGAGCTGATACAAAAGCTGGCAATGTGATCCTTGTGCAATAAAGTCAGATACAACCACAAAGCTCGTAACAATTGATTCTGTTCCACTTGTCAATTAATTGATACTAAAAGTAAAAGAGTAAGAGATGTAAACATTGGATCCGAGTATTTTGATGTGCATCTTTTGACCCGGGATCTCTTAACACACTTGTCCTTCGGGAGCAAGAAAGCTTATCCTTACAACATTACAAATGTTTGTAAAAGATAATTATGACGACTGGTTCCCTTTGCAAGACATGTTAAGCTAATATTTTTCCGCTTATGCAATACACCTTGACATCATAACTACTATATAACATAGTTGGTCCCACCTGTGGGACCTAAAAATTTCATAAATTTTGTACGAAACTAAATAATTTATCTTTCTTCTTTAAATAGTGTCTGCTAGAGTCACTTTAACTTATTGCTACACATGTTCCCCTAGTTAGAACAATTCCCTTGATGGTGATCATTTATTTTTGTTGCATGAACTATTGCTGATGCTTCTAACATAGAACATTTTAAACAGTTGTTGATGGTCTGACATACTGTATACCAATGAATATGTCAAGGGAGAATTTGATCAACTACAGTTCGTCTGATTTTGATTTTGACTTTTCAACTGAGGTGTTTGAACTGGGGTGTAAAGTTTGTGGCTGCGTAAAGAGTTTTAAGTTTAACTTTTCAATAACTTCCTAATAAACCTTTTTCCGAGGAAGGATCACGTCGGGAATGTTTTTTCTCTTGTGTCTATCTGCCTCCCCGCACCAAGTGATCACTTCTATAATCAATGTTGTTACTAAATGCTTTCACGATTACAGCATTATAAACGTAAGTTCGTGGTTGCTCACTAAGCTATCCACTGTCTCTCCCCCATTAATAGAACCTTGAAATATATTGTGTTCTGAGGAAGACGACGTTTTTCTCAACACACCACAATATAAACACAGGTGAGAATAATTTTATGTCAACAAACACCATCTGACGAGACACTACGTGACCCTCACATCAGCTGGTTTGCTTCTGCCCTGCCAGTCAGTCATCCACATTTTAGGCATACAACTGAAGTCACTTCTCCACCTGCCACAACACAGATGTGGCCACCAAACACAGGCAGGAACTTTTCCTGTGCAGTTAGATTGGCACAACACCTAGAGGCTAAAGTTTCCAGTATTTTTTTTTTCCTTTTGATTGACTCTTAAAATTGTTTCGTCAGCTGAACAGTCTGTTTCTCACATATCTAACATTCTTTTACCAGCGATTATAAATTGCCATATGACTCGTAGAAGGAGTAATGATAACGTTTAACTACCCGCTTACCTTCCACACACGTCGCTCCACTATTCTGACACCTTCCACAAGCAACACTGAGGTCTGGTACGAGTGTCCACCAGCCAGTGTATTGTACAGTAAGCTATTTTTGCCCCCAAATACACTTGTACTCTCTGTTTCCGATCTCAATGGGCGATTTGCGCATAAAAATCACAAAGAACCGATGATCTATTTAACATACGTGTAGCCACTAAGAATCAGAAACACGAAAGCGCTTGGATATTTTTATGATTTATTTCCTAGTGGCTACCTGGAGAAAGTAGGAACAGAATCATAGAAAGTCACAAATGTAACCTTTAGGTTAGGTTAGGTTTACTATGAAACTATTCATTTATATGTATTATGGTGAGCTACATAATTATCTACGATCAGTCAGGCCTCACCCCTCTCACCCCCCCACCCCAAAAAAAAAGAGAAGAAGAAATGGAAGAAACACAGAGAAGTCATCACTATTAAACAATAAACCCTATTTAGTGTAACATAGATATACGCATAAGTACATTCACATCCTAACCAACCTTGTCCTTCCACCACATTCATAACCCTTATTTCTCTCTCTTTATCATCCGTTTTTTTTAATTAGACACTGTTTTATCCAATGTCTATTCTCAGTTCAGTTATCACTTACACATTATACCAGTTAATCCCAATTAGCCTACTTTTCGCAGCTCCTTTCTCTTCCATATCACTATGTTATATCCTCGTTCAGTAGTCTCTCCCTCCCAGTCACCCAACATACTGTGCTCTCTGCCGCTTGTGACTCATTCCTGCCTCTTGCATCCAGAGTCCATCTAGTACATCCGGGAGAGTTGTGTCGCCTTAAATATTTCCCATTACATACCCAGCTACGGCTTCCTTGACACAGATGGGAAGATAGAGCTAGAGAGTAGGGAGATGGAGAGATAGAAAGATAGAGATAGGGAGAGATAGAGATATGGAGAGAGAAATATAGACAGTAAGGAGATTGAGAGATAGAAAGATAGAGATAGGGAGAGATAGAAATATGGAGAGAGAAATATAGACAGTAAGGAGATTGAGAGATAGAAAGATAGAGATAGGGAGAGATAGAGATATGGAGAGAGAAATATAGACAGTAAGGAGATTGAGAGATAGAAAGATAGAGATAGGGAGAGATAGAGATATGGAGAGAGAAATATAGACAGTAAGGAGATTGAGAGATAGAAAGATAGAGATAGGGAGAGATAGAGATATAGAGAGAGAAATATAGACAGTAAGGAGATTGAGAGATAGAAAGATAGAGATAGGGAGAGATAGAGATATGGAGAGAGAAATATAGACAGTAAGGAGATTGAGAGATAGAAAGATAGAGATAGGGAGAGATAAAGATATGGAGAGAGAAATATAGACAGTAAGGAGATTGAGAGATAGAAAGATAGAGATAGGGAGAGATAAAGATATGGAGAGAGAAATATAGACAGTAAGGAGATTGAGAGATAGAAAGATAGAGATAGGGAGAGATAAAGATATGGAGAGAGAAATATAGACAGTAAGGAGATTGAGAGATAGAAAGATAGAGATAGGGAGAGATAAAGATATGGAGAGAGAAATATAGAGATAAAAATATAGAGACAAGGATATTTAAATGGATGTAGAGGCGGTGAGATAGAGATACGGAGAGATAGAATTATAAATATATACAGATGGAGAATGAGAGATAAATAAATAGAAAGAAGGGAAAAAGTAGAATGATGCTGTGATGGGAAGATAAAAAAAAGGAAAAATATAGAATGATAGAAAGTTAAAAATGCGGAGGAATACAATACGAGAAAGATAATAGAGATGAAAGATAACAAAAGGGACAGCTAGAGTGAAAATAAGATAAGAAGAAGACAAGGAAAGAAAGTGATAGAAAGACTGATAAAGTGATAGAGATTATATAAGACAAATATAAAAGATAAATATACCGAGAAAGAGGAAAAGAAAAGATTAAGAGAAGGAGAGATAAAGTAATGGATGGATAAAAAGGAGAGATGGGAGAGACAAAGGAAGAGAAGAAGAGGTAGGATAGACAAAGAATAGAAGAAAGGGTATCCACTCTCCCAATATAGACACGGAAAACCCTCGACTCTACGCATTAGAACTCATAACTTGGTCGAGATGTGGGATATTCAGAGTGCGAGGGAAGGTCGTGTTGTGTCAATAAATCGGGCGGAAGTCTCGGGGTTATGTCTCATTATCATATAACATAACATGGTGGTGGGAGGCTGTGTAGAGTGTGTCACGGAAGCTATACTGTATACTCAAGGGAAGTCGCTCAATTTGTAAATGAGTTGTAGATTTTTTTGTTCCATAGAAAAATGTAAAAAAATATATATATATTGCCATTACTTTAAACGCAGTCATATTTTATTTTTATTTTTTATGTTATTTTTATGTACGAGATCGTTTGATGAAATTTCTTTGTGATCTGAAACGTTGTTGAAAATTATGAAAAGGTGGAAAGTGTACCCGTTTATATTTAGTTTTTATTCCTATTTTTCAGTCAAGGACTTTCCTCACCTCCCATCACCATCTCCAGATTGGGTAAATATCTCGTCAGCAGCTTTTATCTGTGTCTCAATCGCTTTAAAGTCCATTGGAAATAATTTACCCGGATCTGTCCTTCGCCTTTACAGAGAAAGTTTGCCTTATGTGCCATACCAAGGCTCGGATTCTATAAAGTTCTTACGATAAGATTTTTCTCATGACTGAAGATCTTTCACCGAGACCCAATGATGATCATCAAAATAGTACAGTCAGAAACCATAATCTCTGACCCACTAGGTTGAGCGGGAGATGAGGCTAGGGTGGTGTTTCTGGTCGGCGGCTCACTGCAATGGCCCAGTGACCAGACACAGGTTGAACAGGGGAGGCGATAGTTCAACAAAAGTGTACAGGTGAGGCGATAGTTCAACAAAAGTATGCAGGAGGGTTCCAGCTGGGCACCGCCGACAGAGCCAGGGTAGCCAGTAAGTCTCCATAAGAATATTTGATGTTAATGATATTAGTATTAAAAATGATACTGATCATGTTAACGATGTAGGTGTAAGAAAATCCTCTTTTTAGTCAGTTGTTCATTACCATTTCAGCATTAACATTAATGTCTCAATAAAATGATAAACCAAAGTTACACAAACTGAAACAACAATAATTTATATTGCAACAAGTAATATTGACAACTAATATGTCCTTTAAAACTGATGTTAGGAGTAATATCACAATCAGTGTGGTGATTAATGCGATGGTGTTTCTAATGATGGTGCTTCTCTGTGTGGCGAGTGTGATGATGGTGCTTCACTGTGTGGTGAGTGTGATGATGGTGCTTCTCTGTGTGGCGAGTGTGATGATGGTGCTTCACTGTGTGGTGAGTGTGATGATGGTGCATCACTGTGTGGCGAGTGTGATGATGGTGCTTCACTGTGTAGTGAGTGTGATGATGGTGCATCACTGTGTGGCGAGTGTGATGATGGTGCTTCACTGTGTGGTGAGTGTGATGATGGTGTGTGGCGAGTGTGATGATGGTGCTGTCTGTGGTGAGTGTGATGATGGTGCTTCTCTGTGTGGCGAGTGTGATGATGGTGCTTCTCTGTGTGGTGAGTGTGATGATGGTGCTTCTCTGTGTGGCGAGTGTGATGATGGTGCTGTCTTCTGTGTGGTGAGTGTGATGATGGTGCTTCTCTGTGTGGCGAGTGTGATGATGGTGCTTCACTGTGTGGTGAGTGTGATGATGGTGCTTCTGTATGTGGTGAGTGTGATGATGATGGTGCTTCAGTGTGATGATGGTGCTTCACTGTGTGGTGAGTGTGATGATGGTGCTTCTGTATGTGGTGAGTGTGATGATGGTGCTTCACTGTGTGGTGAGTGTGATGATGGTGCTTCTGTGTGTGATGAGTGTGATGATGGTGCTTCACTGTGTGGTGAGTGTGATGATGGTGCTTCTGTGTGTGGTGAGTGTGATGATGGTGCTTCTCTGTGTGGTGAGTGTGATGATGGTGCTTCTCTGTGTGGTGAGTGTGATGATGGTGCTTCTGTATGTGGTGAGTGTGATGATGGTGCTTCACTGTGTGGTGAGTGTGATGATGGTGCTTCTCTGTGTGGTGAGTGTGATGATGGTGCTTCACTGTGTGGTGAGTGTGATGATGGTGCTTCTGTATGTGGTGAGTGTGATGATGGTGCTTCACTGTGTGGTGAGTGTGATGATGGTGCTTCACTGTGTGGTGAGTGTGATGATGGTGCTTCTGTGTGGTGAGTGTGATGATGGTGCTTCACTGTGTGGTGAGTGTGATGATGGTGCTTCGCTGTGTGGTGAGTGTGATGATGGTGCTTCTCTGTGTGGTGAGTGTGATGATGGTGCTTCACTGTGTGGTGAGTGTGATGATGGTGCTTCACTGTGTGGTGAGTGTGATGATGGTGCTTCACTGTGTGGTGAGTGTGATGATGGTGCTTCTCTTTGATATATCTCATGTCTTATGGAGCCTCTGTATCACATAGGCTTTTGTATAGACATTATTAACAACTAATTACAAGAATTTATTAACTTTATTAGACAATACTTTTAAAACAGTATAAAAAATGTTCATGTGTTTCTGTGTGAGTCACTTCATGAAACTCTCTAATTATTTCCTTGCTGGCCATAGAATAATGATGAACCACTGATGTGTATCACATCATTACCTTGTCCCCTTGGCAAGTTATATTCAAGTGTTGTCAAAAAATTTATACACGTCATGACAGGATATGTCTACCACACACCACCTTCTCTCCTATTCCCTTCCCCCTGTTCTTGTTTCTTAGCCACCCGTGTGTGTGTGTGTGTGTGTGTGTCCGCCAAATGGGGATAATGGGATAATCTTTTTTCATTGTTATGACAATGTAAATTAATTTGCATATGAAAAAAAAGCTGTTTCATAATAAGACGTCGTTTACAATCATAATATATTCAAATTATATATACCTAAAGCAGGTTACGTTATATTTCGTTATATTTCTTTACATATCATTACGTTAAGGACGTTACGTTATGTTACGTTTTGTATGAAGCTATTCATTTAAACTGTACATGTATCATTACAAGTGAAAAATCATAAATATTATATTGGATTGTCGGCCATTAACTTGGTAAAACTTTTGTATTGACCAACACATGATGCCGTAACGAGCCTTAAGACATTGGTGCTGATTATACAACATTCCGTTCTTACTGTAAGGACGCTGTTGTGCACAACCGACTTGGGTGTTCCCACGGGTGTAGAGGTGAACCAATAGGCTGCTGACACGCCGGACAACATTGATGGCCATGTAAAATTTTGACTATATAGGCCGAAATACTGTTGTCTGAACGTGCATCTGCTAGCATGGGCAACCCGGAACCTTCCAGGAACCCCGCCTAGTGGGTCCCATAGGCCACCCTCCTTAGGTGCTGAAACAGCTGATGGTCTTCAGGACTCCGCCGAGAGGGCCAGAACAGCTACCCTACGCCCCCAAGGAGTGATGCTAGCGAAGGTCCCGCTGGACCCCCGAGTAAGGTTGAGATTTTTCCTCTATTTCTCTCGAAGACTAAGAGAGGCAACACTGGCTAGTGACGCTAAGAGTATCTACTGTCATATATTGATATATTTATTACTTATTCTAACGTAGCTTCCACAACACACCGAGACTTTGGTGTTTGTTTCTGCAAGTGAAGGAGACATAGTGAGTCAACCTGAGACGTTAGCCAGCTGGTGCACGAGTTTGGATTTACGACCACAAGTAACCACAACTTATATGAAGTATACAGGTATACAGTCCTCAGTAACTTTGCCAGATTCTTCACTTTGTGGTATAAACAATACAGTATTAACATTATTTATCACTGCCTTGAGGTGTGATGCTTAATGTTTCATAGTTTAATATTTATAGACAGGCAGCCTAATGAGGTGATGACCTTCACGGCCAGCAGGAGTTGTACTGAGAGCCCAACGATGTGTTCAGTGTATCAGAGAACTGTGTATGTTAACTAAAGCATGAGACTTGGCCTGCTGCTGTACTGTGACAACATTATGTCGTGTGGGACATCACCAGAGTACTCCTGTGTTGGCCTAAGCAGACATATTCTAAAACTGCTGCTATATCCTTTTAGCACCGGCCAGTGGACATGTTTGTTGTCCATTAGACATAACATATAACTGATTTATTTCACATTTGTGGGAGCAGTAAACGTAACATTATATTCAAAGTAAAGGGGAGGTATGACCTGAACGATTATGACGAGTATTCAAGGGTATATGATGCTCTGTGTGTTCGTGCGTGCGTTGACACTGAGCTGCCGACCAGTAAGGACCCCTGGTCTCACCTACCGCTCGACCTGAGTGGGCCAGTAATTATGGTTTCTGTACATATATTAATGCGAGACTCTTCCTATACGAGAGCCAGTCTTCTGTCCCGGCTGCTGAATAAATTATTAAACAACTTCCGATTCTTTGAGAAAATGCAGTATATTCAGACTGTACAGCCACAGGCAGGTTCGCCAGAATGGCCAAAGTCCCGTCAGGCGGAAGACAACTTGACCTAACACTATCAACTCGCTTCAGTCAACTCTGTTCTCTTCGACAGCTCTCGCCTGCACCTCTCCTCCTGGGTCTATATTCTCTCCCAGGGATGACCTACACCAGTTCAAAATCAATGTCAACAGACACCTGAAAAGTGTTGGATCCAATAGTGCGTTGTGTCTCTCTCTCCAGTAGTCAATCCCTGCTGGTCACCAACGGTTGGCTACCTGTAGTTTGGGTCGTTATATTTAAAACAAAGAAATGAAACGATATATTTTTCTCATTCTGCTATATTGCTAGGTGTGTGTGTGTGTGTGTGTGTGTGTGTGTGTGTGTGTGTGTGTGTGTGTGTGTCAGTTGGTGTGTTCTTTTCTGTGGGTCAGTATAGTTTTGTAGTGTGTAAGGATGTTTCTGTATTAAGCATGATACTCTTTTCTTCTTAACAATATATTATAATCTCATTTAATTTTCCCCGTCACCCCACAAACTTTGGTGTTTGCTGTGCATATTGAAATAATTATTTCTAAGTAATTTATACTGTGTTAATAGAACTGTGTGTTCAGTTACAAGCAACCCACTAGCCTCTGTATAAAATTAAAATCCTGGGTTCAGGTTTGTCGACGTTCTTTTACTCACACAAGTTAAAAAATACTTGACGTGTAAATGGACTAGAAGCAATGTTTCCTGTGTTGTTTTTGTCTCTAACCTTGCAATAAAGTTTTTCATTTTTCTTGCTGTTAAGGTAACCCTGTTTTCCTTTTTCCTCTCCCAGCATTGCTCAAGGTCGTGTTTTATCGTTCCACTGTTAGTGTTTGTTTTGTTCACGGATTTTTATAATTGGGATACCAATTAAGATGATTGTTGTTGTTGTTGTTGCCGAGGACACAGCTCCTTGACGGAAGACTCTCCCTCAGCACTAACTACTCCACGATGCTTATATTAAAAAACATTAACTTCACGATAACAATCCATGATTTATGCTCATTGGTTTAGTAATAATCTTGCAAATCAGTAAATAACAGGCAGACAACCTCATCTCTGGCCAATACCAAGCTAAGATCATTTTAAGGAACTGTAATTTAATATGCCTAAATTATTCATATCTCCTCGTTTACGCCAAAGTTAGACTCTATGAGTCTATATCATATGAAAGTATCCATTCAAAGCTTCACTGGTGACTTTGCTGTCGTAGAATAACGTATTTATCATTTATCATAAACTATGCACATCAGCTACAGTATATACATATATATATGTTCAGTGGATCTGATGTAAGTTAAATTCAAAATCTAAAAATGGAAATCTAGCGGAGGAGTTACGACAATAACATGAGCTAAGTGGATACGAGTAGGAGGTGAGGGACTCGTGCCTCCTGTAAGTGGTAGTTGTAAAGTCATGTACACCTGCACTATCGTGGCTCCATCTTTTATTGCTGGAATGCTCCTCCTAATCACCTGATATATATATATATATATATATATATATATATATATATATATATATATATATATATATATATATATATATATATATATATATATATATATATATATATATATATAAACAGAGAGTGCATCGCTACTAACAATCTGGACGGATACCTTAATCAGTCGCCATCCAGCTTGCAGTAACAGGTCGTTCCCAGAACCACTGTGGACGAGCAGTAAAATATCTCGTGAATGGCCAGAGAAACTAAGCTCACTGACCATAAACAAAAGCCTGGGTGTTGCCTGGTCAATATGTGTCACTCTGAGCACCTCTTCCAGGCTTATGAACTGTGTATATCCTCACTTGTGGCTGTGTACAAGGAGGTGTTGCTTGGCGTATTCTCTTTCACTTTAACTCTAAAAACTAAAATCAGAATAACGTACACACTCCTTATGAGCTGATCTTCGGGTATTCCGTCTCATGTATAATATTTTGCAAAAGGGATCACAAAATATGTTGTTGCTTTCTTTAATATAATTTTTTTCTTTTTTTGAGACTCTCTAGTGCTATGAACTGAAACAATATTCTATGATCAGTAAAAAAATATATTAAATGTGATGATCTTTTAGTCCCTCTTAAAGTTAAATAACAGTAAATATCAATGAGGTTGAGTATTTTGCTTCACTTATTAAGATGTAAATATAATAAATATTCATTCTAACTTTATATACGGAGTTGAAAATAAAATTACAATAT
>NW_024749373.1:17500-27414 GCF_018991925.1 Homarus americanus
GTGAGAGAGGGGGGATAGAAAGGGAGAATGGAAGGGAGGGGGATAGGAGAAGGAGGAGTGGGAGGGAACGGGAGAGAGGGGGATAGAAAGGGAGAATGGGAGGGAGGGGGATATGACAGAAAGAATGAGAGAGAGGGGAAATAGGAAGCAGTGGGAATAGAAGAGAGAAAGGAGGTGAGGAAGGATGGAGGGGGTGAGAAAGCACGTGAAGCAGTTTACACATATGTCATTATTAAACACCTTTACCTGTCGCACTGGGATTCGAAAATTGACACCCCCCCCCCCCCGATTGAGGTTAGGATACACCGGCCCATCATAAACAGTACAGAGCCAAGTCTATGTTGTATTTAAATGGGTTAATCATTAATCTATTTTCTTATTTCTGTTTGTCTCTCGACGTAATATTAGTTGGCATTATCCGTCTGAGGTCATGGGTCTTAGTCATGGTAGGTGCTGGTGGTGGAGAAAGTGGTTGTGGTAGTGGTGGTTATGGCGTGGTGATAATGGTGTAGGTAATGGATGTGGTAGTAGTGGTAGTGGTTGTGCGTGTCTATTGGTCCCTCCAATCGGTACACTAAATACGGGTTGCGTTAGATATTAGCAATTGTCAGGTTAAGTTGATTAGGTTAGATTAGTTTACATAGGTTGATTTTGGTTAGATTAGGTTAGGTTGGTTTGATGAGATTAGGTTAAAGAAAGTAGGTTGATAAAGTGACATTAGTTTAGATAGGTTGATTAGGTAAGATGGGGTTAGTTAAGTTAGATTGATTAGGTGAGATTAAATTACATAGGTTGATTAGATGAGATGGTGTTAGTTAAATTAAGCTGATTAGGTAGGATTAGGCAGGATTTGGTAGGATTAAAGTAAAGAACTTCTCGAAACTAGGCAAACACTGACGAAAAATCAACTTAACAGCAACGTTTTAAAAGCCTGCCAATCATTGTCATTCACTGCTCTTTTAATTCATGATATTGCATAAAATTTTATCTTGAGTAATTATATATAGTAACACAAGCTAGTAAAGGTCATATAATAAATTAGTTATATTTATCGACGCGACGGATGAGAGAAGATATTACTAGACACATTACGAAATACAGCCGTGTGTTGAGCAGTAGTTAACCCAAGAGAAAAAATCTATTGTATATTAGGCATTTGAAGAAGATGAACTATGCATGGATGGTATAGTTGAACATTACTGTATATTCAATTACTAATCAGTGAAAGGATGCAAGACTCAGTGAGATCTTTCACACCGAGATTGAGAAATGTGACTAGGCTTCGGTGACTCACTAGCTTGCAATAATAATGTATATTTGTCTAAGTGTTTTGTCTTCGTAACATATATTCACGTACAAAGGTCGTGAATCTTGACCCTGGTTAAAGTTAGCCACAAAAACAACGAAGATATTAAATAAATCATGAAATTTACACAATTTGGCAATGAACCGCGCACGAGGCTCACCATGTTAACTTTAAATTCTAACTTATTTTCGTAATTTCTACTATAGTCGTTTCTTTTCTTACCTGGCGGTGATAGACTAAGATGTCACGTCCCCCTTGCAGTTTACTGGCTTTCAGGAATGTTCCATTTATATTGATATATCGTAAATCAATCCACAAACAACTGTTACGCTGTTACAAACAACTGTTACGCTGTTACGCTTCTCTTTTCACTAACTATTATATATATTAAGACAACTGACACTAAACATATAAAGCAACGGATAATAATGAGCACTTTATAAAGTAGAATCAAGTGTACACACCACGTATTCACGCAAAAGTGTCGTTTAAGATGGACATTACGGGGAGTTAGTGGCGGCGGAAGAGCCCCTCCTGCCTCCTTACCCTGCTTATGTCAGGTACATCTGAACAGCTCTTCCGCCAAGCGGACTACCTCCCCGTAACTGGGTTTTTAAGTCAATCACCGTCAAGTAAAAAATAACCCGACTATAGTTATTGTATAGTGTATGAACCTACTTAGACAACCTACTTAAACACTTTACTTCTTAAAATACAATAACACGTATGAATATAAATAACAACAACAATATACCAAGTGGTTATATTAAAAATTTAAATCTATCACTGTGTTGTGATGAGTTGAAGTATAACCGACCCAAAACCATAAGCGCCTCTGTCGGTGAGTTGAGGAAACATCGAGTTGTTATGCCTGAGAACGTTAAGTAGAAAAGACGGAATTTTTTGCCCCTATTCTTGAATATCTTACAATACAAGCTCTTTCTTCATCTAAGGACAACTACTGTATACTAATTCTGGACACTTGTAGGTAAGGTGTGATTACTTTGTGAACTGTGACTTAAAAGGCCTATGGTGAATTTACAGGACTCCGAGGGTTTTAAAGTGTTGTGGTCGAATGCTCTGGCCAACTTATTCATTCAGTGACTTATGGCGATTTTACGGTGATTTTACGCAGTGACGGTCATTATACAGTGATGCAATAGTAAACTAGACAAAATACAATGATGTGACAATAACTTAGAAAAACTATAGAGAGATAATAGTGAATTAGGATAAAATAACTCGTGTTGTAGTTACATGCCAACTACGGTGCCGATTGTTTTTAACTCGGATAAAATAGGAAAATAAGGACTTCTTGTTAGTGTAAAGTGAATTTGAAAATTAAATGAAAAATAACCAAAAACTTTGTTGAAAATTGATATTAGTCTTGGATAAGTGGCGTGAAAGGTGCTAATGGTATTTATAAATATTGTATTTATGAAGACAAAATTATTAAGAATCTGGAAAATAATAGTGAGTTATAAGTGATTTTAAGTGAAAATTTATACATAAAGTGACATAAGGTGAAGTAGGCTGTGACTGCCACTACTGTACACCGCCACCACACTCCTCCCATCTTCAGCGTAACATCGTAAAGGTAGGTGTTGGCTAATTAACGAAAGAGATTGATATTATCTTCTGCCTCTCTCGCCTCCGTCTGACGTTCCTCCAAAATTGATCCAAAGTAGAGTAACTAGGTAACTTAGTCTAACTTAACAACCTACATAATGTAATCTAGGTTAATGTAATGTAGGTTGGCTTAACCTGTTTTACTTAACGTAACGTGATGTAACCTACTATAAATTAAATTTGTCGAATTCTTGGTATTTAAGTTCGGAATTATTTTTAAAATTTATACACGGTACGTATATAAATTTTAAATTCTTGCCATTTCACCTTGGAATTAAAATTTGGAGTTGGGATTTCACTGGAAATATTGGTATTTAATTTTTCTAATTCGATTTTGAAATTTATGGTATTGAATTTAATTTCTTAATTCTTGTCATTTAACTTTGTAATTTTGGGTATTTACCTAAAATTCTTAGCTTTTGACTTAACTTTGAAATTCTTGGCATTTACCGGTATTTTGACTTTGGAACTCTTCATATATAATTTAACTTTTTTTTTTTAAATTAAAGTTCTGAAATTCTTGATTTTTAATTTAACTTAGAAATTTTTGGTATTTAATATATTTGAATTCTTGGTACATTGTATATCTGTGAAATTCATGGGTTTATTCTGAGATTCTTAGCATTTAATTTAACTTTGGTATTCATGGTATTATGAAATGTAAGTCGAGGCTGGACAGAGAAGGTGATGATGATTCAATCTCTATTGTTTACTGACTTGGCAGGCACATCAAGTTCTCAAGATTGTCTCCACTACTACACATTTGCCACAAAGATGAAGTGAGTGTTCCTATTCTTTTTGCCAATTTCGGAAGGAAAAAGAAAAAGTTATACCGTAAAACAAAGGGAAAATGGTATAGTACAGTAATTATACATGATAATTTTGTCTGTGATCAAGCATTCAAGTCTTCTTGGCAAGGTTTGTAAGACAATTTTTCAGGTCATGGTTTGTGCGGGATCTGTATAGCTGGTATATATAAATTTTGTAAAGCTTTGTTAAGTAACTAATCTCGTTTGCCAAGCTTTAAAAAGTAATTTATCTTTTTGTCAAACTTTGAGAACTAATAGTTTTTGCCAAGCTTTAAGAAGTAATTAATCTTTTTTGCACAGCTTTGAGAAGTAGTTAAGCTTTCTTGCCAAGCTTTGAGAAGTAATTAATGTTTGTTATCAAGCTTTGAGAAGTACCGGTAATAAATTTTTTGTCAAGCTTGAGAATTAATCTTTTTGCCAAGCTTAAAGAATTGGTCTTTTTTGCCAAGGGTTGAGAAGTAATTATTTTTTTGTCAAGCTTTGAGAAGTAATTAATATTTTTTGCCAAAATTAAGAAGTAATTAATCTTTTTTGCTAAGGTTTGATAAGTAATTAATCTTTTTTGTCAATCTTTGAGAAGTAATTAATTTTTTTTGCTAAGGTTTGAGAAGTAATTACTGTAATCTTTTTTGTCAACCTTTGAGAAGTAATTCAATCTTTGTTGCCAAGCTTTGAGAAGTAATTAAACCTTTGTTGCTAAGCTTTGAGAAGTATTTACCATTTTTTGTCAAGCTTTAAAAAAGTAATTTTTTGCAAAGCTTCAATTACTATTTAAATAATCTTTGGATTCTTCTTTGTTTAATGAACTGTTAATCTTTTCTTAAAAATAGATGGTTCTCTTGTAATTTTATGCATTGTTTAAAAAATATGTTTCTTTGGAGGAACAGTTAAAAGGTATTGTAACTGACATTCAATGTTTCATTAATGACTTATGGGTTAGATTAGGTTATAGGATTGCAAAAACTGTAGCTGCTTTTCCTGGAACTGTTAGGGATTCCAAAACCATTGTAAATTCATTTTGGTAATCATTATTTTATGTAAAACTGTAAAGGTAATAGATATTTCCTTTGAACTTTATTTACAGTACTTTGTTAACAATTCCCGAAAGAAATAGCTAAACAAAATTTTTAAAGCAGAGCCTATTTCTACTATCAAGGTGTGTGAAGTAAAGTATATTTAATTTTTGTTTCAAAAGTTTAGTCTTTTTTTCACATTTTCAGTCGCCAGGAATTATTTATCGAAAGGACATTTGTGCTCCGCACCCAGCGTCTCACTAGGCTACTGGCGGAAATTTTGTCTTCTGGATACCATGATTTTAACCAAGGAATTTGGGATTATAGCGCCAGAATCTTTGTTTTAACCTGTGACATAGTGCCGGAGGATTATTTGACTTTCTGCTGTGTTGGGTACCATGGTATTGGGTACCAGGTTGAGTGATTGCAGAGCTGAAAAAATACCATCAGTAGAGGTTACCGTGATCAGACGTAGAGTAGCGTACCGATTTGTGGGGGTCCTGATGGATTTAGTTACTGTGTGTTGGAATTGGTACTATAATTGGGGGTACCCTATTTAATTTGAAGGTTACCTTCATAAAGGAGTACCATTATATAGTGTTATGCTGTGGCGTAGCGGGATTTCACCAACCACAATTCGGGGGGTTATACAATTTAGCGTGGCGTGGCATTGCGTAGCTTAGTATAAGAATGGAGGAATTTTTAACTGACTGTTTATAAGTCATTTCGTCGGATCCTTTTTTCTCTCAGTAATTTACACCAACACACCGAACACCTTCGTAAAAAAAGTTAACTTACAATGTCATTATTGTTATATACTGAGTGAGCCGGGAGAAGGGACCCAGGGAGTCACATTAGCACAGGGACATTTTTGTACGGGTAAAACAGAAGAATATCTCTGTTTGTCTTGGTCTTCTTGTGTGTGTGTGTGTGTGTGTGTGTGTGTGTGTATGTGTGTGTGTGTGTATGTGTGTGTGTAACCTTTGTGTGGTTCATTGACTTGTCTTTCATCTTCTGTGTTTGACATGTTGTTGTTTTTCTTCATTGTCTGACAACTTGTTTTTTTCAATTGAATTTGTAAATATTATTATTATTTTTTTCAATTTGGAAGTGACGTGAGGATGTACACACACACACACACACACACACACACACACACACACACACCAAAAATAAGTACACACTATGCTGGCGACCCAGCCCAAGTAATGATTGTACACAACTCAGAGAGAAAGAACTGTTGCCATTACAATTAAGCGGTCATTATCATTTAGATGAGGGTCACAGAGCCGCGGAAGGAATTAGCATTAGAGTCCAGGGTCTAACCGCTAGCAAGTTTGTAATGCAAATTAAAGTGTCAGAGCCATTCAGAATTGTTGCATTCCCAGCCATTAGTGCTTCGTGCATTCCTCTCGTGAGACAGTTTTTATTTGAAGTATGAAAGGAGGTTTCTATACACATGAACGATGTCTATTGTTTGTATTGACCCTTGTCACAACAGCGAATCTTAAAGCGATCACGATAGTGATTTTATTCTGTGGCACAAGAAACTTTCTTAATTCGCAAACCTTCGCTACCCTGAATTTATTTTACTTCTTAATAACCAAAAAGTATACATTTGACAACTGACAGTTCTTTTGCGAAAAGAAATTGAAAAACAAAGTCCATAAACAGGCAGTTCTCTGTGTGTATGACCAACATCAAGGTGACACCGGTCCTAGGCAGAGGTTAAAATAGGCCCAGCAACCTGTGTGGTAAATATAAATAGTGGATCTAGCTGGAGAAAAAATTTTCAATACCGCGACATGCATGGTCTGGTACCCATCTGTCCACTCACCATTAATATTCCACAGGTAAAGGTTCCCATAAACAAATAATGTGAGGTTGCGTGTCTCGGCCTCCTCACTCACCTGTACAGAAGAACCGCCAAGCTTCTCATGATTCATCCTTACCTTCGTCCAGGTATTTAGTTCAGTGCCTTTAACCATTTCACGGTATACTTACTGTTGGCTCAGCAAAGATTTTCTCCGTATTGTTAAACACTGCTGAAGAGTTATTTGATTATGATGTAAGTGTGAACGCATCAATGACAATTCTGTTCAGATTAATATTCCACAAAGATTAAACGAAGGGTAAATATCATATCAATTTGATTTATATTTCTTTGTAAAGAAAACGATAACTGTTATGTAACGACACACACACACACACACGAACATAGTGAAGCCACAGTAAAACTATTTTCTAAGTGTTCTTGTGCTGAAGATACTAAAGTATATAAATTATTTCTACCATGATGGCAGTTTAGCAGATGGTGATGACCCACTATGTCATCCTCAGTGGCAAGATAAAAATATAATGATGCCACACAACTGGCCAAACTTGTGTGCTCACCCGCGCATAAACTAGAGAGTTGAGGCGCGAATGAGAGCTATTTTTTGGGTCATGAGTTTCTCAATTACTAGGGGGAGACGAGGGCGAGGCCAACGTTATTAAAAAATGTGGCGTCATCCTTCACCTTATGTCCTTACACACTTCTAACTTTATAATATACATATAATATATGAAAATATAATACAAACACACACACACACACACACATATATTATATATATATATATATATATATATATATATATATATATATATATATATATATATATATATATATATATATATATATATATATATATATATATATATGAAGAGAGAGAGAGAGAGAGAGAGAGAGAGCTGTAAAATTTCCCTCTCTGGACAGATGTGACTATAATAACCGTTCAGGTGACATTTGAGCGCTGTGGCATGACCAAGGGTTGACAGCTTCATATCTTCTTTCCTTCTCTTCCATAGAAGCGAAGGACAAGAGGAGGAGGATAAAGTAATTCGGGGGAGGAGGACAAGGTTGTCACATCTATTATGTACCTGTATGTAGGGGAGGAATGGATCACTCGGTCGGTCATGTACTGTACGGTACACCAGCTGCTATGTTTTACTGTGATGTTGTGTTGTATTGAGTGACTCATCATATGTGTCCTGGGCCGTCCTCAGATGCCTCCTGTATTAGAAGGTTCTCACATTTGTTGGTATATTAGGTTCCCAGTCTACTGTCCATAGACTATTGTTATGGGATGAATCTGGGCGTCTGGTGGGATTTCTGCTTATTATTGGTGCAGTTGAATTTTACATTGTATTTCCTTAATCAAAATTATGATACGAGAAAGTTGAGGCTTTAATTAGTGGATGTTAGTGAAGTAAATTAGTATGGGTATAATTAAGGAGTTAAAAAGTAGAACAATATATTTGTATTTGCAAACATAAGTACTGGATGGATCAAGATTTTCTGAAGCTTGTGCTCTATGTTGTTTTCTAACTTTTGGTACAAGAAGTATCTTAACACACAAAACTTAAGATCAAGGCAGCGGCAAATTTTCTCTAAGATAATATTGTACCTTCACTGTGTCTTATCTCGTAATCCAATTTAAGTGAAGAAAAAGAAGATAAAGAAAAAATCACAGAGACCCGAGAACCCGGACCCTGGCCTGGGTTATGTTACCATGGAAACATCTTGGCGTCTACAGCCCTGTGTTTAGGCTTCCATGATGTGTGTGATGATCTATGCGAGGATGAGACTCCCTAAGTGAAGCGTCTCTCTTATCACTGTACTTATTTCTTTTGACCTGAAGGAAAAGGATGAGGTAAATTACTGTGAACACGTAGATCAGGATACACTGTGTCTTGAGGGACGGTACTTTGCTATTTTATATTTCTTTTCTGACATCTGATCGAAGTATTTTGCATAAATATACAAATAAATCACTGTGGGTGCACGTGATCCATGTACATATGTAATAGTTACAAACAAGAAAGAAAACACGAAGAGTTTTAGGCATTTCACTGTTGTTTCATAATAACTATCTATCTATCTAATAAATGATTACAATCAGTATTCATTTAGATACTGTATAAGACCCCAAAGCAGCCGGGTATTAATTCTGTTCTTGGAATTTCATCCGGCTGACATAACGGAAATAATTACACTAATTGTAAATAAGAGAGTTGAAAGGTGAAGTACTGGACTGTATAGTTCTACTTACCTGCAGGTAGTGTTGACGTGGGCACTACTGGTACAAAGGGCTGGAGAGAACGTGTTATAAGAGACCCAAGCAGCGTCTGGCGGGTGTGTAAAGGGTCGACCTGCCTACCTCCCGGCTTCTTCCCGTCCCTGCTCATGACTACTAATAACAGGAAAACACGCCTGACACTGACACACGACGTTCACGAAATACACTTCTGGAAATTTATTAAAAAAAAAGAAAAAACGTGGATGGTCACTGAAAATATGTAATAAAAGTAAATAGACTCCATACAAATCGACCACATCACTGGGACATCTTTCTGAATATTTTGTTCTAAGAGGGAAAAGGAGAGAGGTGGTCACAGAGGAACAAGTATGAAGTAACTTGACAGTTAACATTCGGAAAATTATGAGTAAAGGAGGAACAGTATATAGATGGTAGAGGGTTAGAGAGATGCGTAATGACATTAGTTTATGGATGACTGGTGAAGGAATTGGGGGGAGGGGGTGGGGGGTGGAAACATGACGGCGATGGAAAGAGAGATGGGAAGACAGTGTATATATCCTTACGCGTTGGCTTCCTCTGAGGGATGATTTGTACACTTGTCTCGTGTTGACTCTTAGTATTTCCTGGTGTTTCTGAGTACATCATGTTGTCTCTGAGTACCTCCTGTTGTCTCTGAGTACCTCCTGTTGTCCCCGAGTACCTCCTGTTGTCTCTGAGTACCTCCTGTTGTCCCCGAGTACCTCCTGTTGTCCCCGAGTACCTCCTGTTGTCCCCGAGTACCTCCTGTTGTCTATAAGTACCTCGATGTCCCTGAGTACCTCCTGTTGTTTCTGTGTATCTCCTGTTGTCCCTGAGTGCTTTCTGTTGTCCTCGAGTACCCCCTGCTGTCTCTGAGTACCCCCTGTTGTCCCTGAGTACCTCCTGTTGTTTCTGTGTATCTTCTGTTGTCCCCAAGTACCTCCTGTTGTCCCCGAGTACCTCCTGTTGTCTATAAGTACCTCGATGTCCCTGAGTACCTCCTGTTGTTTCTGTGTATCTTCTGTTGTCCCTGAGTGCTTTCTGTTGTCCTCGAGTA
>NW_024749374.1:0-51814 GCF_018991925.1 Homarus americanus
ATGGTGTGCTTCGTTCAGTTACGTACTACTCCCAATTGCCTTTGGCCTCCAGGCACCTCTGACACTCCCAGGTACACCTCTGACCTCCCAGGTACTCCTGACACTCCCTGGTACACCCCTGACACTCCCAAGTACACCTCTGACTCTCCCAGGTACACCCCAGACACTCCCAGCTACTCCTCACACTCCCAGTACACCTCCGACCTCCCAATACATGACACTCGCAGGTACTCACTGACATTCCTAAGTACACCTCCTGGCACTCCCAAGTACACCATGACACTGCCAGGTACACCTCCGACCTCCCCAGCACCTCCGACTCCCAGGTACACTTCTCACACTCCAGGTACCTCCGACACTCCCAGGCTCTGGCACTCCCAGGTACACCTCCTCTAAGGCGCCTCCCAACCTCCCAGGTACACCTCTTTCACGCCCTGGTTCTCCGTGACACTCCAAGGTACACCTCTGGCACTCTCAATTTGACACTTCAGGTACCAACACTCTCAGGTACACTTCTCACACACTCCGGGTACACCTCCGACATTCCCAGGTACACCTCTGACACTCCCAGGTACACCTCTGACCTCCCGGGACTCCACTGACATTCCGTGGTACACCTCTGACAATCCCAGGTACCGTTGGCTGCCAGGTACACCTCCGACACTCCCAGGAACACTCCGACACTCCCAGGTACACTTCTCCTCTCCCAGGTACCTCCGACCTCCCAGGTACCTCTGACACTCAAGGTACACCTCTGACACTCCAGGGTACACCCCTGTGCTCCCAGGTTCCTTCGGCCTCCCAGGTACACCCTGCACTCCCAGGTCACATCTCTCACACTCCCTAAGTACACCTCTGACACTTCTAGGTGCTCCTCTGTTACTCCTGATACACCTCTACCTCCCAGGTACACCGCTGGCCTCCCAGGTACACCACTGACACTGCCAGGTACACCTCTGACACTCCCAGGTACACCCCAGACTCCCAGGTACCTCTGACACTCCCAGGTCACCTCTGACAATCCAGGTACACCTCTGACACTCCCAGGTACACCTCTGGCCTCCCAGGTATACCTCTGACACTCCCAGGTACACCATGGCACTGCAGGCACACCTCCACTATGAGTACACCTCAGACACTGCCAGGTACACCTCCAGACACTCTCAGGTACACCTCAGACACTCAAGGTGCACCTCTAACAATCCCAAGTGCCTTGACACTCCCAGACACACCTCTGACACTCCAGGTACATCTCTGACACTCCCAGGTACTCACTGACACTCCCTGGTACACCCACTCCCAGGTACACCTCTGACACGCCCGTACACCCCAGACACTCCCAGGTACCTTCTCACTCCTAGGTACACCTCTGACACTTCTAGGTACTCCTCTGTCACTCCCTGATACCTCTAACAACTCCCAAGACACGCTGACACTCCCAGGTACACGCTGACTGCCAGGTACACCTCAGACACTCTCAGGTACACTTCTCACCTCGCATTACACCTCCGACACTCCCAGGTACACCTCTGACATTCCCAGGTATCCCTTGACCTCCCAGGTACTCTGCACTCCCAGGTACACCTCTGACCTCCAGGTACACCTCTGACACTCCCAGGTACACCTCTGACACTCCCAGGTGCCTTGACATTCCGTGGTACCTCCTGACCTCCCAGGTACACCTCCCAACCTCCCAGGTACACCTGACACTGCCAGGTACACCTCCGACACTCCCAGGTACACCTCTGACACTGCCAGGTACACCTCCGACACTCCCAGAACCTCCGACTCCCAGGTACACTTCTCACCTCCCAGGTACACCTCCGACACTCCCAGGTACACCTCTGACCTCCCAGGTACATCCTCTGACCTCCAGTTACACCTCTGACACTCCCAGGTATGCCTCTGACCTCCCAGGTACCTCCTGACACTCCCAGGTAGCTCTGACACTCCCATGTACACCTCTGACACTCCCAGGTACGCCACTGACACTCCTGGTACACCCCTGACCTCCCAGTACCTTCTGACACTCCCAGGTACACCCACACACACTCCAGGTACACTTCTCCACCTCCTGGGTACACCAACACTAGGTACTCCTCTGTCCTCCTGATACACCTCCTAACACCTCCCAGGTACACCGCTGATACTCCCAGGTACACACCCTGACACTGGCAGGTACACCTCAGACACTGCCAGGTACACCTCAGGCACTGCCAGGTCCACCTCAGGCACTCCCAGGTACACCTCAGACACTCCAGGTGCACTGAGCACTCCCAAGTGCACCTTGACACTCCCAGGCACACCTCTGACCTCCTAGGTACCTCTGACCTCCAGGTACTCTGGACTCCTGGTACCTCCTGACCTCCCAGGTACACCTCTGACACTCCCAGGTACCCCAGACACTCCCAGGTACACTTCTCACAGTCTGGTACACCTCTGACACTTCTGGGTACTCCTCTGTCACTCTGATACACCTTTAACAACTCCCAGGTACACCTCTGACACTCCAGGTACCCAACTCCCCAGGTACCTCCCGACACTCAGGTACCTCCCCAGCCTCCCAGGTACACCTCTGACCTCCAGTTACTCCACTGACATTCCGTGGTACACCTCCTGACACTCCCAGGTACACCGCCCAGCACTGCCAGGTACACCTCCGACACTCCCGAACACCTCCTGACCTCCAGGTACTTCTCACACTCCCAGGTTCACCTCCGGCCTCCCATGCACCTCCTGACACTCCCAGGTACATCTCTGACTCCAGGGTACACCTCCTGACACTCCCAGGTACACCTCCTGACACTCCCAGGTACACCTCTGACTCCCAGGTATGCCTCTGACACTCTCAGGTACACCTCTGACACTGCCAGGTACTCACTGACATTCCTGGTGCACCTCTGACACTCCCAGGTACGTCCGACGCTCCCAGGTACACCTCTGACACTCCCAAGTACACCTCTGACACTCCAGGGTACACCTCCCACACTCCCAGGTACACCTCTGACACTCCCAGGTACCTCTCACTCTCCCAGGACACCTCTGACCTCCAGGTACACCTCTGACACTCCAGGTACACCTCTGACCCTCCCAGATATACCTCTGACACTCCCAGGTACACCTCTGACACTGCCAGGTACTCACTGACATTTCCTGGTACACCTCCTGACACTCCCAGGACACCGTCGCGCTCCCAGATACACCTCTGACACTCTGAGTTACAGCTCTGGCACTCCCAGGTAGACCTCTGGGCCTCCCAGGTAGTCACCTAACACTCCCTGTTACACCCCTGACACCAGGTACACCTCTGGCACTCCCAGGTACCTCCTGACCCCAGGTACACCTCTGACACTCCCAGGTACACCTCTGACCTCCCAGGTGCTCCACCTGACATTCCGTGGTACACCTCGACACTCCCAGGTACACCTCTGACACTTGGGTACCACTGACACTGGTACACCACTGACACTGCCAGGTGCACCCCGACACTCCCAGGTACACCGCCACTCCCAGGTACACCTCTGACACTCCCAGGTACACCTCTGACAATCCCAGGGTACACCTCTGGCACTCCCAGGTACACCTCTGACACTCCCCAGGTACCTCCTGACACTCCCAGGTATACCTCTGACACTCCCAGGTACACCGCTGACACTGCAGGTACACCTCGACACTACCAGGTACACCTCAGACACTGCCAGGCACCTCAGACACTCCAGGTACACCTCCAGACACTCCAAGGTGCACCTCTAACAATCCCAAGTGTTGGCTTGCTCCCAGACACACCTCTGACACTCCCAGGTACCTCTGATACTCCCAGGTACTCCACTGACACTCCTGGTACACCTGACACTCCCAACACCTCTGACACGCCAGGTACACCCAGACACTCCCAGGTACACTTCTCACACTCCTAGGTACACCTCTGACACTTCAGGTGCTCTCTGTCTCCTGATACACCTCCTAACAACTCCCAGGAACACCGCTGACACTCCCAGGTACACCGCTGACACCCAGGTACACCTCAGACACTCTCCAGGTACACTTCTCACACTCGCAGGTACACCTCCGACCTCCCAGGTACACCTCTGACATTCCAGGTACACCCGGCACTCCCAGTGCACCTCCCAACCTCCAGGTACCTCTGACCTCCAGTTTTACTCTGACCTCCCAGGTACACCTCTGACACTCCAGGTACCACCCCAGACCTCCCTGGGCACCTCTAACACTCCCAGGCACCTCCAGACACTCCTAGGTACACCTCCCAGCCTCCAGGTACTCCTGAGACTCCCAGGTACCTCTGACACTCCCAGGTACCCCATCGTGCTCCCAGGTACCTCCCCAGCCTCCCAGTACACCTCCCCTGACACTCCAGGTACCTCTGACACTCCAGGCACCTCTGACACTCCAGGCCTCTCACTCTCCCAGGTACACCTCTGACACTCCCAGGTACCTCTGACCTCCCAGGGCTCTGACACTCCCAGGTGCCTCTGACACTCCCAGGTACACCTCTCTCTCCAGGTACACCCCGGCCTCCCAGGTACCTCAGCTCCCAGGTGCCTCCCAACCTCCCAGATATACCTCTGACACTCCCAGGTACACCTCTGACACTGCCAGGTACTCCACTGACATTTCCTGGTACCTCTGACCTCCCAGTACGTCCGACCTCCCGATACACCTCCTGACACTCCGAGGTACAGCTCCTGACACTCCAGGTAGACCTCTGACCTCCCAGGTAGACCACCTAACCTCCTGTTCCCCTGACACCAGTGCACCTGGCACTCCCAAACTCTGAACCTCCCAGGTACACTTCTCACACTCCTAGGTACACCTGACACTTCTAGGTACTCTCTGTCACTCCCTGATACCTCAAGCACTCCCAGGTACCCCTGACACTGCAGGTACACCTCAAACACTGCCAGGTACACCTGAGACACTGCCAGGTACACCTGAGACACCCCAGTGCCTCAGACACTCAAGGTGCACTTCTGACACTCTAAATGCCTCGGCCTCCCAGGTACCTCTGACACTCCAGGGTACACCTCTGACACTGGGTGCTCACTGACATTCCCTGGTACCTCTGACCTCCCAGGTACACGTCCAACCTCCCAGATACCTCTGACATTCCCAGGTACAGCTCTGACACTCCCAGGTACACCTCTAACACTCAGGGTACTGCCCCAGCACTCCCAGGTACACCGATGACACTGCCAGGTACACCTCCAGACACTGCCAGGTACCCTCAGACACTGCCAGGTACACCTCAGACACTCCCAGGTACGTCCGACCTCCCAGGTACTCTGACTCCCAGGTACACCTCTGACACTCCAGGGTACACCTCTGACACTCCCAGGTACACCCTGACACTCCAGGTACACCTCTGACTCTCCAGGACACCTCTGACACTCCCAGGTACACCTCTGACCTCCCAGGTATACCTCTGACACTCCCAGGTACACCGCTGACACTGCCAGGTACACCGACACCAGGTACACCTCAGACACTGCCAGGTACACCTCAGACACTCTCAGGTACCTCAGACACTCCAAGGTGCACCTCCTAACAATCCCAAGTGCACCTTTGACACTCCCAGACACACCTCTGACACTGGGTACACCTCTGACACTCCCAGGTACTCCTGACACTCCTTGCACCCCTGACACTCCCAGGTACACCTCTGACACGCCCAGGTACCCCCAGACACTCCCAGGTACCTTCTCCTCCTGGGACACCTCTGACACTTCTAGGTACTCCTCTGTCGCTCTGATCCTCTAACAACTCCCAGGGCACCACCCCAACCTCCCAGGTTCACCGCTGACACTGCCAGGTACACCTCAGACACTCTCAGGTACACTTCTCACATATGGGTACCTCCCGACACTCCCAGGTACCTCTGACATTCCCAGGTACACCTTGACTGGTGCCCCTCTGACACTCCCAGGTACACTCTGACACTCCCAGGTACACCTCTGACACTCCCAGGTACACCTCCTGACACTCCCAGGTACTCACTGACATTCCGTGGTACCTCTGACACTCCAGGTACCTGCTGACTGCCAGGCCTCCGACCTCCCAGGAACACCTCCGACATTCCCAGGTACATACTCTCACACTCCCAGGTACACCTCGACACTCAGGTACACCTCTGACCTCCCAGGTACATCCTCTCCCAGGCCTCCAGGTTACACCTCTGACCTCCCAGGTACAGCTCTGCACTCCCAGGTACCTCTGACACTCCCAGGTACGCCACTGACACTCCTGGTTCCCCCTGACACTCCCCTGGTATACCTCTGACCTCCCAGGTACCCAGACACTCCCAGGTACACTTCTCACACTCCTAGGTACACCACTGACACTTCTAGGTACTCTCTGCTCCTGATACCTAACCTCCCAGGTACCTGACCTCCCACACCGCTGACACTGGTACACCTCAGACACCTGCCAGGTACACCTCGAACACTGCCAGGTCACCTCAGACACTCCCAGGTACACCTCAGACACTCCAGGTGCACCTCTGACCTCCCAAGTGCCCGACACTCAGGCACACCTCTGACACTCCTAGGTACCTCCCCAGCCTCCCAGGTACTCACTGAGACTCCTTGTACAATCCTGACACTCCCAGGTACACCTCTGACACTCCAGGTACACCCCAGACCTCCCAGGTACACTTCTCACAGTCCCTGGGTACCTCTGACACTTCTAGGTACTCTCGTCACTCCTGATACCTTTAACAACTCCCAGGTACCTCTGGCCTCCCGGTACACCTCTGACACTCCCAGGTACACCTCCCAGCACTCCCAGGTACACCTCTGACCTCCCAGTTACTCCTGACATTCGTGGTACACCTCTGACACTCCCAGGTACCTCTGACACTCCCAGGTACCTCTGACACTCCCAGGTACACCTCTGACACTCCCAGTTACTCCACGACATTCCGTGGTACACCTCTAACACTCCCAGGTACACCCTCTGGCACTGCCAGGTACACCTCCGACACTCCCAGGAACACCTCCGACCTCCCAGGTACCTTCTCACACTCCCAGTACACCTCGACCTCCCAGGTACACCTCTGACACTCCCAGGTACATCCTCTGACCTCCAGGTTACCTCTGACCTCCCAGGTACAGCTCTGACACTCCAGGTACCTCTGCACTCCCAGGCACCACTGACCTCCTGGTACACCCCTGACACTCCCAGTACCTCTGACACTCCAGGTACACCAGACACTCCAGGTACCTTCTCACACTCCTAGGTACACCACCTGACACTTCCTGGGACTCCTCTGTCCTCTCTGATACCTCTAACACTCCCAGGTACACCCTGACCTCCAGGTACCCTGACACTGGCAGGTACACCTCAGACACTGCCAGGTACACCTCAGACACTGCCAGGTCACCTCAGACACTCCCAGGTACACCTCAGACACTCCAAGGTGCACCTCTGACCTCCCAAGTGCTTTGACACTCCAGGCACACCTCTGACACTCCTAGGTACCTCTGACCTCCCAGGTGCCACTGAGACTCCCTGGTACACTCCTGACACTCCCAGGTACACCTCTGACACTCCCAGGTACACCCCAGACACTCCCAGGTACACTTCTCACAGTCCTAGGTACACCTCTGACACTTCTAGGTACTCCTCTGTCACTCCCTGATACACCTTTAACAACTCCCAGGTACACCTCTGACACTCCCAGGTACACCTCTGACACTCCCAGGCCACCTCAGCCTCCCAGGTACACCTGACACTCCCAGTTACTCACTGACATTCCGTGGTACACCTCCTGACCTCCAGGTACACCTCCTGACACTCGCCAGGTACACCTCTGCCTCCCAGGTACACCTCTGACACTCCCAGCCACTGCCTGTGTCCGTGACACCTCTGTCCCAGGTACACCGCTGACACTGAGGTACACCTCCGTCCTCCAGGAACACCTCTGACACTCCCAGGTACACTTCTCCACTCCCAGGTTCACCTCCGACCTCCCATTACACCTCTGACACTCCCAGGTACATCTCTGACACTCCAGGTACCTCTGACACTCCCAGGTACCTCTGACACTCCAGGTACACCTCTGACCTCCCAGGTATACCTCCTGACTCTCAGGTACACCTCTGACACTGCCAGGTACTCCACTGACATTCCCTGGTACACCTTTGACACTCCAGGTCACGTCCGACACTCCAGGTACCTCTGACTGCTCCACCTCTGACCTCCAGGTACACCTCTGACACTCCCAGGTACACCTCTGACCTCCCAGGTACACCTCTCAGCTCTCCCAGGTACCTCTGACCTCCCAGGTACACCTCTGACACTCCAGTGCCTCTCACACTCCCAGATATACCTCTGACACTCCCAGGTACACCTCTGACACTGCCAGGCCTCATTTCCTGGTACACCTCTGCACTCCCAGGTACACGTCATGCTCCGAATACACCTCTGACACTCCGAGGTACCTGGCCTCCCAGGTGAACCTCCTGACACTCCCAGGTAGTCCACTGACACTCCCTCTGTTACACCCCTGACACTCCCAGGTACACCTCTGGTACTCCCAGGTACACCCAGACACTCCCAGGTACACTTCTCACACTCCTAGGTACACCTATGACACTTCTAGGTACTCCTCTGTCACTCCTGATACACCTCCAACACTCCCAGGTACACCGCTGACACTGCCAGGTACACCTCAAACACTGCCAGGTACACCTCAGACACTGCCAGGTACACCTGAGACACTCCCAGGTACACCTCAGACACTCCAAGGTGTTCTGACACTCCAAATGCACCTCTGACACTCCCAGGTACACCTCTGACCTCCCAGGTACACCTCTGACACTCCCAGGTACATCTCTGACACTGCCAGGTACTCCATTGACATTCCTGGTACCTCCGACACTCCCAGGTACACGTCCACACTCCCAGATACACCTCTGACATTCCCAGGTACAGCTCCTGACACTCCCAGGTACACCTCTAACACTCAGGTACACCCTGACACTCCCAGGTACACCGCTAACACTGCCAGGTACACCTCAGACACTGCCAGGTACACCTCAGACACTGCCAGGCACTGAGACACTCCCAGGCACGTCCGACCTCCCAGGTACACCTCTGACCTCCCAGGTACACCTCCTGACACTCCCCGGTACACCTCTGACCTCCCAGGTACCTCTGACACTCCCAGGTACACCTCTGACTCTCCCAGGACACCTCTGAGCACTCCCAGGTACACCTCTGACCTCCCAGGTACCTCCTAACCTCCCAGATACCTCTGACCTCCCAGGTACACCTCTGACACTGCCAGGTACTCACTGACATTCCCTGGTACACCTATGACCTCCCAGGTACACTCTGACCTCCCAGGTAGACCATGACCTCCCAGGTACTCCACGACACTCACTGTTACACCCTGACACTCCCAGGTACACCTCTGACACTCCCAGGTACACCCAGACACTCCCAGGTCCACTTCTCCTACTAGGTACACCTGCAAGCACTTCTAGGTGCTCCTCTGTCACTCCCTGATACCTCTAACCTCCCAGGTACACCGCTGACACTCCCAGGTACACCGCCCTGACACTGCCAGGTACACCTCCAGACACTGCCAGGTACACTCAGACACTGCCAGGTACACCAGGACACTCCCAGGTACACCTCAGACACTCCAGGTGCCTCTGACACTCCCAAGTGCACCTCTGACACTCCCAGGCAGCACACCTCCCCAACCTCCCTAAGTACACATCTGACACTTCTAGGTACTCCTCTGTCACTCCCTGATACACCTCCTAACCTCCCAGGTACACCGCCCAGCCTCCCAGGTACACCACTGACACTGCCAGGTACACCTCTGACCTCCCAGGTAAACCCCAGACACTCCTAGGTGCCACTTCTCCACCTCCCAGGTACACCTCCGACACTCCCAGGTACACCTCCGACACTCCCAGGTACACCTCCGACTCCCAGGTACCTCTGACACTCCCAGGTACACCTCTGACAATCAAGGTACACCCAACCTCCCAGGTACACCTCTGACACTCCCAGGTACACCTCTAACACTCCCAGGTATACCTCTGACACTCCCAGGTACACCTACAACACTCCCAGGTACACCTCTGACACTCCCAGGTACACCTCCGACACTCCCAGGTACACCTCTGACACTTCCAGGTACACCTCAAACACTCCAAGGTGCACCTCTAACAATCCCAAGTGCACCTTTGACACTCCCAGGTACACCTCTGACACTTCCAGGTACACCTCAGACACTCCAAGGTGCACCTCTAACAATCCCAAGTGCACCTCTGACACTCCCAGGTGCCTCCACTGAGACTCCCTGGTACACTCCTGACACTCCCAGGTACACCTCTGACCTCCCAGGTACACCCAGACACTCCCAGGTACACTTCTCACAGTCCTAGGTACACCTCGACACTTCTAGGTACTCTCTGTCACTCCTGATACACCTTCTAACAACTCAGGTACACCTCTGACACTCCCAGGTACAACTCTGACCTCCCAGGTACACCTCTGACACTCCCAGGTACACCTCTGACCTCCCAGGTACCTCTGACACTCCCAGTTACTCCCACCCATTCTGGTAACCTCTGACACTCCCAGGTACCGCTGACACTGCCAGGTACCTCCGACACTCCCAGGAACACCTCCTGACCTCCCAGTGCACTTCTCCACTCCCAGGTTACCTCCGACACTCCAACGTGCCTCTGACACTCCCAGGTACATCTCTGACACTCCAGGGTGCACCTCTGACACTCCCAGGTACACCTCTGACACTCCCTGGTACACCTCTGACACTCCAGGTGTACCTCTGACTCCCAGGTACACTCTGACTGCCAGGTACTCACTGACATTCCTGGTACACCTCTGACCTCCCAGGTACACATCCGACCTCCCAGGTACCTCTGACACTCCCAGGTACCTCTGACACTCAGGGTACACCTCTGACACTCCCAGGTACACCTCTGACCTCCCAGGTACACCTCTGACTCTCCCAGGTACACCTCTGTACTCCCAGTTCTCCCCAACCTCCCAGGTACACCTCCTGACACTCCCAGATATACCTCTGACCCTCCCAGGTAGACCTCTGACACTCCCAGGTAGTCCACTGACACTCCCTGTTACACCCCTGACACTCCCAGGTACACCTCTGGCACTCCCAGGTACCCAGACACTCCCAGGTACACTCTCTCACACTCCTAGGTACACCTATGACACTTCTAGGTACTCCTCTGTCACTCCTGATACACCTCAAACACTCCCAGGTACACCATGACAGCCAGGTACACCTCCGCCTGCCAGGTACACCTGAGACACTGCCAGGCACACCTCCAGACACTCCCAGGTACACCTCTGACACTCCCTAGGTACACCTCTGACCTCCCAGGTACACCTCTGACACTGCCAGGTACTCACTGACATTCCTGGTACACCACTGACACTCCCAGGTACACGTCACACTCCCAGGACACCTCTGACATTCCCAGGTACAGCTCTGACACTCACAGGTACACTCTAACACTCCAGGGTACACCGCTGACACTCCCAGGTACACCCTGACCTTGGAGTGCACCCTCAGACACTGCCAGGTACACCTCAGACACTGCCAGGTACACCTGAGACACTCCCAGGTACACGTCCGACACTCCCAGGTACACCTCTGACACTCCCAGGTACACCTCTGACACTCCAGGGTACACCTCTGACACTCCCAGGTACACCTCTGACACTCCCAGGTACACCTCTGACTCTCCCAGGTACACCTCTGACACTCCCAGGTACACCTCTGACACTCCCAGGTACCTCTGACACTCCCAGATATACCTCTGACACTCCCAGGTACACCTCTGACACTGCCAGGTACTCCACTGACATTCCTGGTACACCTATGACACTCCAGGTACAGCTCTGACCCTCCCAGGTGAACCACTGACACTCCCAGGTACTCCACTGACACTCACTTTTACACCCCTGACACTCCCAGGTACACCTCTGACACTCCCAGGTCCAGACACTCCCAGGTCCCTTCTCACACTGCTAGGTACACCTATGACACTTCTAGGTACTCCTCTGTCACTCCTGATACACCTCTAACACTCCCAGGTACTCCGCTGACACTCCCAGGTACACTGCCGTCACCTCAGACACTGCCAGGTACACCTCAGACACCAGGTACACAGAACACTCCCAGGTACCTCAGACACTCCAAGGTGCACCTCTGACACTCCCAAGTACACCTCTGACACTCCCAGGCACACCTCTGACACTCCCAGGTACACCTCTGACACTCCCAGGTACTCCACTGACAATCCCTGGTACACCCCTGACACTCCCAGGTGCACCTCTGACACTCCCAGGTACACCCCAGACACTCCCAGGTACACTTCTCACACTCCTAAGTACACATCTGACACTTCTAGGTACTCCTCTGTCACTCCCTGATACACCTCCCTAACTCCCAGGTACACCTTTGACACCCCTAGGCACTCCTCCGACACTCCCTGGTACACCTCTGACACTCCCAGGTACACCTATGACACTCCCAGGTACACCTATGACACTCCCAGGTACTCCACTGACACACCCTGGTACACCTCAGACACTCCCACGTACACCTCTGACACTCCCAGGTACACCTCCCCAACCTCCCAGGTACACCTCTGACACTCCCAGGTACACTTCTCACCTCCGAATATACCTCTGACACTCCCAGTACACCTCTGACACTGCCAGGTACTCAACTGACATTCCCTGGTACACCTCTGACACTCCCAGGTACACGTCCAACACTCCCAGATATTCCTCTGACACTCCCAGGTACAGATCTGACACTCAGAGCACCTCCTGACCTCCCAGGTACCTCTGACCTCCCAGGTACTCCACTGACACTCCCTCGTACACCCCTGACACTCCCAGGTACACCTCTGACACTCCCATGTACATCCCAGACACTCCCAGGTACACTTCTCACACTCCTAGGTACACCTCTGACACTTCTAGGTACTCTCTGTCACTCCTGATCACCTCTAACAACTCCCAGGTACACCGTGACACTCCCAGGTACACCACTGACACTGCCAGGTACACCTCTGACACTCCCAGGTACACCCCAGACACTCCTGGTGCACTTCTCACACTCCCAGGTACACCTCCGACACGCCCAGGTACACCTCTGACACTTCCAGGTACACCTCCGACACTCCCAGGTACACCTCGGCCTCCCAGGTACACCTCTGACAATCCAGGGTACACCACCCCAGCCCCAGGTACCTCTGACACTACCAGGTACACCTCTGCTACTCCAGGTATACCCTCTGACACTCCCAGGTACACCTACGACCTCCCAGGTACACCTCTGACACTCCCAGGCACCTCCGACACTCCCAGGTACACCTCTGAAACTTCAGGTACACCTCAGACACTCCAAGGGCACCTCTAACAATCCCAAGTGCACCTTTGACACTCCCAGGCACACCTTTGACACTCCCAGGTACACCTCTGACCTCCCAGGTACTCACTGACCTCCCTGGTACACCCTGACACTCCCAGGTACACCTCTGACACTCCATGTACATCCCAGACACTCCCAGGTACACTCTCTCACACTCCTAGGTACACCTCTGACACTTCTAGGTACTCCTCTGTCACTCCCTGATACACCTCTAACAACTCCCAGGTACCGCTGACACTCCCAGGTACCGCCCAGCACTGTACACCTCAGACACTCTCAGGTACACTTCTCACGCTCGCAGGTACACTCCGACACTCCAGGCACACTCAAATAATCCCAGGTACACCTCTGACACTCCCATGTACACCTCTGACACTCCCAGGTACACCTCTGAAACTCCCAGGTACCTCCCAGCCTCCCAGCTACTCACTGACATTCCGTGGTACCTCTGACACTCCCAGGTACACCGCCGACACTGCCAGGTACCCTCATGCCTCCCAGACACCTCCGACCTCCCAGGTACCTTCTCACACTACCAGTACACCTCCGACACTCCCACTACACCTCTGACACTCCCAGGTACACCTCTGACACTCCAGGGTACACCTCTGACACTCCCAGGTACACCTCTGACACTCCCAGGTACACCTCCGACACTCCCAGTACACCTCGGCCTCCCAGGTACACCTCTGACCTCAGGGTACACCTCTGACCTCCCAGGTACACTTCTAACTCTCCCAGGTACCTCTGACACTCCCAGGTACACGTCTGACACTCCCAGGTACCCTCTCACACTCCCAGATATCCTCTGACACTCCCAGGTACCTCTGACCTGCCAGGTACTCACTGACATTCCTACTCTGCACACTCCCAGGTACACGTCCAACCTCCCAGATATTCCTCTGACCTCCCAGGTACAGATCTGACACTCACAGGTACACCTCTGACACTCCAGGTACTCCACTGACACTCCCTGTTACCTCTCAGCACTCCCAGGTACACCTCTGACACTCCCAGGTACACCTTTGACACTCCCAGTACACGTCCGACACTCCCAGGTACACCTCTGACACTCCCAGGTACACCTCTGACACTCCAGGTCACCTCTGACACTCCCAGGTACACCTCTGACACTCCCAGGTACACCTCAGACACTGCCAGGTACAGCTCTGAAACTCACAGGTACACCTCTAACACTCCCAAGTACACTGCTGACACTCCCAGGTACCCTGACACTGCCAGGTACACCTCAGACACTGCCAGGTACACCTCAGACACTGCCGGTTACACCTGAGACACTCCCAGGTACACGTCCAACTCCCAGGTACACCTCTGACACTCCCAGGTACACCTCTGACACTCCCAGGGTACACCTCTGCCTCCCAGGTACCTCTGACACTCCCAGGTACACCTCAGACACTGCAGGTACACCTGAGACCTCCAGGTACACCTCAGACACTCCAGGTGCACCTCTGACACTCCAAGTGCACCCTGAACCTCCCAGGTACACCTCTGCACTCCCAGGTACACCTCTGACTCTCCCAGGTACCTTCTGACACTCCCAGGTACACCTCTGACACTGCCAGGTACTCCACTGACATTCCCTGGTACCTCTGACCTCCCAGGTACGTCCAACACTCCCAGTCTCCTCTGACCTCCCAGGTACAGCTCTGACACTCACAGGTACCTCTGACACTCCCAGGTACTCCACTGACACTCCCTGTTACACCTCTGACACTCCCAGGTACCCCCAGACACTCCCAGGTACCTTCTCACACTCCCTAGGTACACCAATGACACTTCTAGGTACTCTCTGTCACTCCCTGATACCTCACACTCCCAGGTACAGCCCTGATACTCCCAGGACACCGCTGACACTGCCAGGTACACTCAGACACTGCCAGGTACACCTCCAGACACTGCCAGGTACACCTGAGACACTCCCAGGTACACCTCAGAACCTCCAAGGTGCCTCTGACACTCCCAAGTGCACCTCTGACTCCCAGGTACCTCTGACACTCCCAGGTACCTCTGACTCTCCCAGGTACACCTCTGACCTCCCAGGTACACCTCTGACACTGCCAGGTGCTCCACTGACATTCCCTGGTACACCTCTGACACTCCCAGGTACGTCCAACACTCCCAGATACACCTGACATTCCCAGGTACAGCTCTGACACTCACAGGTACACCTCCTAACACTCCCAGGTACACCACTGATCTCCCAGGTACACCTCTGTACTCCCAGGTACCTCTGACACTCCCAGGTACTCCCCCGGCCTCCCTGTTACACCCCTGACACTCCCAGGTACACCTCTGACCTCCCAGGTACACCCCAGACACTCCCAGGTACACTTCTCACACTGCTAGGTACACCTACCAACACTTCTAGGTGCTCCTCTGTCACTCTGATATACCTCTAACACTTCCAGGTACACCGCCGACACTCCCAGACACCGCCCCACACTGCTGCCGTACACCCTGAACACTGCCAGGTACACCTCAGACACTGCCAGGACACCCTCAGACAATCCAGGCACCTCAGACACTCCCAGGTGCACCTCTGACACTCCAGGTACACCTCTGGCCTCCAGGTACACCTCTGACTCTCCCAGGTACACCTCTGACACTCCCAGGTACCTCTGACACTCCCAGGGCACTCACTGACACTCCCTGTTACACCCCTGACACTCCCAGGTACACCTGAGACACTCCCAGGTGCACCTCTGACACTCCAAGTGCACCACTGACACTCCCAGGTACACCTCTGACACTCCCAGGTACACCTCTGACTCTCCCAGGTACCTTGACACTCCCAGGTACACCTCCCAGCACTGCCAGGTACTCCTGACATTCCCTGGTACACCTCTGTGCTCCCAGGTACGTCCAACCTCCCAGATACTCTCTGATACTCCCAGGTACAGCTCTGACCTCCACAGGTACACCTCTGACCTCCCAGGTACTCCACTGACCTCCTGTTACCTCAGACACTCCCAGGTACACCCCAGACACTCCCAGGTACACTTCTACACTCCCTAGGTACACCACTGACACTTCTAGGTACTCCTCTGTCACTCCCTGATACACCTCTAACACTCCCAGGTACACCGCTGATACTCCCAGGTACACCGCTGACACTGCCAGGTACACCTCAGACACTGCCAGGACACCTCAGACACTGCCAGGTACACCTGAGACACTCCCGTCACCTCCAGACACTCAAGGTGCCTCTGTCTCCAAGTGCACCTCCCACTCCCAGGTACACCTCTGCACTCCCAGGACACCTCTGACTCTCCCAGGTACACCTCGACCTCCCAGGTACCTCTGACACTCCCAGGTACACCTCCGACACTGCCAAGTGCTCCTGACATTCCCTGGTACACCTCTACTTGCTCCAGGTACACGTCCAACACTCCCAGATACACCTCTGACATTCCCAGGTACAGCTCTGACACTCACAGGTACACCTCTAACACTCCCAGGTACACCGCTGACACTCCCAGGTACACCGCTGACACTGCCAGGTACACCTCAGACACTGCCAGGTACACCTCAGACACTTCCAGGTACACCTGAGACACTCCCAGTTACACGTCCGACACTCCCAGGTACACCTCTGACACTCCCAGGTACACCTCTGACACTCCCAGGCCACCTCTGACACTCCAGGGTACACTCTGACACTCCCAGGTACACCTCCCTGACACCTCCCAGGTACCCACGACACTCTGTTACACCCCTGACACTCCCAGGTACACCTCTGACACTCCAGGTTCACCCCAGACACTCCCAGGTACACACACTGCTAGGTACACCTTGACACTCTAGGTACCCTCTGTCACTCCCTGATACACCTCTAACACTCCCAGGTACACCGCCACACTCCCAGGTAACCGCTGACACTGCCAGGTACACCTCAGACACTGCCAGGTACACCCCAGACACTGCCAGATACCTGAGACACTCCCAGGTACACGTCCGACACTCCCAGGTAAACCTCAGACACTCCCAGGTACACCTCTGACACCCGAGGTACAGCCTGACACTCCCAGGTAGACCTCTGACACCCCAGGTGTCCACAACACTCTCTGTTACACCCTGACACACCCAGGTACACCTCTGGCACTCCAGGTACACCCCAGACACTCCCAGGTACCTTTCCACTCCTAGGTACACCTTTGACACTTCTAGGTACTCTCTGTCACTCCCTGATACCCCAAACACTCCCAGGTACACCGCTGACACTGCCAGGTACACCTCAAACACTGCCAGGTACACCTGAGACACTGCCAGGTACACCTGAGACACTCCCAGGTACGCCTCAGACACCCAAGGTGCACTTCTGACACTCCCAAATGCACCTCTGACACTCCCAGGTACACCTCTGACACCCCAGGTACACCTCTGACACTCCCAGGTACACCTCTGACACTGCCAGGTACTCACTGACATTCCCTGTACACCTCTGACACTCCCAGGTACACGTCCAACACTCCCAGATACACCTCTGACATTCCCAGGTACAGCTCTGACACTCACAGGTACACCTCTAACACTCCAGGGTACACCGCTGACACTCCCAGGTACACCGCTGACACTGCCACGTACACCTCAGACACTGCCAGGTACACCTCAGACACTGCCAGGTACACCTGAGACACTCCCAGGTACACGTCCGACACTCCCAGGTACACCTCTGACACTCCCAGGTACACCTCTGACACTCCAGGGTACACCTCTGACACTCCCAGGTACACCTCTGACACTCCCAGGTACACCTCTGACCTCCCAGGTACACCTCTGATACCCCCAGACACCTCTGACACTCCCAGGTATACCTCTGACACTCCCAGGTACACCGCTGACACTGCCAGGTACACCTCCGACACTACCAGGTACACCTCAGACACTGCCAGGTACACCTCAGACACTCTCAGGTACACCTCAGACACTCCAAGGTGCACCTCTAACACCTGCACCTTGACACTCCCAGACACACACCTCTGACACTCCCAGGTCACCCCTCTGACACCCAGGGTACTCCACTGACACTCCCTGGTACACCCCGACACCCCAGGTACACCTCTGACACGCCCAGGTACACCCCAGACACTCCCAGGTACACTTCACACTCCTAGGTACACCTCTGACACTTCCAGGTACTCCCTGTCGCTCCCTGATACACCTCTAACAACTCCCAGGAACACCGCTGACACTCCCAGGTTCACCGCTGACACTGCCAGGTACACCTCACACACCTCAGGTACACTTCTCACACTCGCAGGCACCTCCGACACTCCCAGGCACACCTCTGACATTCCCAGGTACACCCCTTGACACTCCCAGGTACACCTCCTGACACCCCAGGTACACCTCTGACACTCCCAGGTACACCTCTGACACTCCCAGGTACACCTCTGACACTCCCAGGTACCCACTGACATTCCGTGGTACACCTCTGACACTCCCAGGTACACCGCTGACACTGCCAGGTACACCTCCGACACTCCAGGGAACACCTCCGACACTCAGGTCACACTTCACACTCCCAGGTACACCTCCGACACTCCCAGGTACACCTCTGACACTCCCAGGTACATCCTCTGACACTCCAGGTTACACCTCTGACACTCCCAGGTATACCTCTGACACTCCCAGGTACACCCTGCCTCCCAGGTACAGCTCTGACACTCCCAGGTACACCTCTGACACCTCCAGGTACGCCACTGACACTCCCGGTACACCCTGACACTCCCAGGACACCTCTGACACTCCCAGGCACCCACTCCCAGCACTTCTCACACTCCTAGGTACACCACTGACACTTCTAGGTACTCCTCTGTCACTCCCTGATACACCTCTAACACTCCCAGGTACACCGCTGACACTCCCAGGTACACCGCTGACACTGGCAGGTACACCTCAGACACTGCCAGGTACACCTCAGACACTGCCAGGTCCACCTCAGACACTCCCAGGTACACCTCAGACACTCCAAGGTGCACCTCTGACACTCCCAAGTGCACCTTGACACTCCCAGGCACACCTCTGACACTCCTAGGTACACCTCTGACACTCCCAGGTACCCCACTGAGCCTCCCTGGTACACTCCTGACACTCCCAGGTACACCTCTGACACCCCAGGTACACCCCAGAAACTCCCAGGTACACTTCTCACAGTCCTAGGTACACCTCTGACACTTCTAGGTACCTCTGTCACTCCTGATACACCTTAACAACTCCCAGGTACACCTCTGACACCCCAGGTACACCCCTGACACGCCCAGGTACACCTCTGACACTCCCAGGTACACCTCTGACACTCCCAGTTACTCCACTGACATTCCGTGGTACACCTCTGACACTCCCAGGTACACCTCTGACACTCCCAGGTACACCTCTGTCACTCCCAGGTACACTCTGACACTCCCAGTTACCTGACATTCCGTGGTACACCTCTGACACTCCCAGGTACAACCGCTGACACTGCCAGGTACACCTCCCATACTCCAGGAACACCTCTGACCTCCCAGGTACACTTCTCACACTCCCAGGTCCACCTCCGACACCCCACGTACACCTCTGACACTCCCAGGCATCTCTGACACCAGGTACACCTCTGACACTCCCAGGTACAACCTCTGACACTCCCAGGTATACCTCTGACACTCAGGTACACCTCTGACACTGCCAGGTACTCCACTGACATTCCCTGGTACACACATTTGACACTCCCAGGTACACGTCCGACACTCCCAGGTACACCTCTGACACTCCCAAGTACACCTCTGACACTCCAGGTACACCTCTGACACTCCCAGGTACACCTCTGACACTCCCAGGTACACCTCTGACTCTAGGTACACCCCTCTGACACTCCCAGGTACACCTCTGACACTCCCAGGTACACCTCTGACACCCCCAGATATACCTCTGACACCCCAGGTACACCTCTGACACTGCCAGGCCCACTTCTGTACACCTCTGACACTCCCAGGTACACGTCCGACACTCCCAGATACACCTCTGACACTCCGAGGTGCACGCTGACACACTCCCAGGCAACCTCTGACACTCCCAGGTAGTCCACTGACACTCCCTGTTACACCCCTGACACTCCCAGGTACACCTCTGGTACTCCCAGGTACACCCCAGACACCCAGGTACACTTCTCACACCCTAGGTACACCTACGACACTTCTAGGTACTCCTGTCACTCCCTGATACACCTCAAACACTAGGTACACCGCTGACACTGCCAGGTACACCTCAAACACTGCCAGGTACACCTCCAGACACTGCCAGGTACACCCTTGACACTCCCAGGTACACCTCTCGACATTCCCAGGTACACCTCTGACACTCCCAGGTACACTTTGACACTCCAGGTACACCTCCTGACACTCCCAGGTACTCCACTGACATTCCCTGGTACACCTCTGACACTCCCAGGTACACCATGACACTGCCATGTACACTGGCAACTCTAGGAACACCTCCACACTCCCAGGTACATCACTACACTCAGGTACACCTCCGACACTCCCAGGCACAACCTCTGACACTCCCAGGTACATCCTCTGACACCAGGTTACACCTCTGACACTCCCAGGCATACCTCTGACACTCCCAGGCACACCTCTGACACTCCCCGGTACAGCTCGACACCAGGTACACCTCTGACACCCAGTGCACGCCACTGACACTCTGGCACACCCCGACACTCCCAGGCACACCTCTGACACTCCCAGGTACACCCCAGACACTCCCAGGTACACTTTCACACTCCTAGGTACACCCACTGACACTTCTAGGTACTCGTCACCCTGATACACCTCTAACACTCCCAGGTACACCGCTGACACTCCCACCTGCCACTGGCAGGTACACCTCAGACACTGCCAGGCACACCCTCAGACACTGCCAGGTCCACCTCAGACACTCCCCAGGTACACCCCTCAGACACTCCAAGGTGCACCTCTGACACTCCCAAGTGCACCTTCCACACCCAGGCACACCTCTGACACCCTAGGTACACCTCTGACACCCCAGGCACCCCACTGAGACTCCTGGTACACTCCTGACACTTAGGTACACCTCTGACACTCCCAGGTACACCCCAGACACTCCCGGTACACTTCTACAGTCCTAGGTACACCTCTGACACTCCTAGGTACTCCTCTGTCACTCCCTGATACACCTTTAACAACTCCCCAGGTACACCTCTGACACTCCCAGGTACACCTCTGACTCAGGTACACCCCTGACACTCCCAGGTACACCTCTGACACTCCCAGGTACACCTCTGACACTCCCAGGTACACCTCTGACACTCCCAGTTACCCACTGACATTCCGTGGTACACCTCTGACACCCCAGGTACACCTCTGACACTCCCAGGTACACCTCTGTCACTCCGAGGTACACCTCTGACACTCCCAGTTACCCACTGACATTCCGCTGGTAGCCACCTCTGACACTCCCAGGTACACGCTGACACTGCCAGGTACACTGACAACTCCCAGGAACACCTCTGACCCTCCCAGGACACTTCTCACACTCCCAGGTTCACCTCCGACACTCCCACGCACACCTCTGACACCTGCTGCACATTCTGACACTCCAGGTACACCTCTGACACTCCCAGGTACACCTCTGACACTCCCAGGTACACTTGACACTAGGTGTATACCTCTGACACTCTCAGGTACACCTCTGACACTGCCAGGTACCCACTGACATTCCCTGGAAGCACCTTTGACACTCCCAGGTACACCGTCCGACACCTCCCAGGTACACCCTGACACTCCCAAGTACACTCTGACACCTGTGGTACACCTCTGACACTCCCAGGTACACCTCTGACACTCCCAGGTACACCTCTGACTCTCCCAGGTACACCTCTGACACTCCCAGGTACACCTCTGACACTCCCAGGTACACCTCTGACACTCCCAGATATACCTCTGACACTCCCAGGTACACCTCTGACACTGCCAGGTACCCACTGACATTTCCTGGTACACCTCTGACACTCAGGTACACGTCCGACACTCCCAGATACACCTCTGACACCGGGGTACAGCGCCGACACCTGGTGCAGACCTCTGACACCCCAGGTAGTCCACTGACACTCCCGTTACACCCCGACACTCCCAGGTACACCTCTGGTACTCCCAGGTACACCCCAGACACTCCCAGGTACACCTCACACCCTAGGTACACCAGCTTCTAGGTGCCTCTGTCACTCCCTGATACACTCAAACACACTCACAGGTACACCGCTGACACTGCCAGGTACACCTCAAACACTGCCAGGTACACCTCAGACACTGCCAGGTACACCTGAGACACTCCCAGGTACACCTCAGACACTCCAAGGTGCACTTCTGACACTCCCAAATGCACCTCTGACACTCCCAGGTACACCTCTGACACTCCCAGGTACACCTCTGACACTCCCAGGTACATCTCTGACACTGCCAGGTACTCCATTGACATTCCCTGGTACACCTCTGACACTCCCAGGTACACGTCCAACACTCCCAGATACACCTCTGACATTCCCAGGTACAGCTCTGACACTCACAGGTACACCTCTAACACTCCAGGGTACACCGCTGACACTCCCAGGTACACCGCTGACACTGCCAGGTACACCTCAGACACTGCCAGGTACACCTCAGACACTGCCAGGTACACCTCAGACACTCCAGATACACCCCTCTCTGACACTCCCAGGTACACCTCTGACTCTCCCAGGTACACTCTGACACTGCACACCTCTGACACTCCCAGGTACACCTCTGACACTCCCAGATATACCTCTGACACTCAGGTACACACCTCTGACACTGCCAGGTACCCACTGACATTCCCGGTACACCCATGACACCTTCCCAGGTACAGCTCTGACACTCCCAGGTAGACCACTGACACTCCCAGGTACTCCACTGACACTCACTGTTACACCCTGACACTCCGGTACACCTCTGACACTCCCAGGTACACCCCAGACACTCCCAGGTCCACACACTGCTAGGTACACCTATGACACTTCTAGGTACTCCTCTGTCACTTGATACAATTCCTAACACTCTGGTGCGGGCTACCGCGACACTTCCGGTACACCGCTGACACTGCCAGGTACACCCTCTGACACCCCAGGTACACCTCTGTCACTCCCAGGTACACCTTCTGACACTCCCAGTTACTCCACTGACACTCCGTGGCAGGCCACCTCTGACATCCCAGGTACACCTCTGACACTGCCAGGTACACCTCCGACACTCCCAGGTACACCTCTGACCCTCCCAGGTACACTTTCACACCTCCCAGGTTCACCTCCGACACCCCACGTGCCACCTCTGACACTCCCAGGTACATCTCTGACACTCCAGGTACACCTCTGACAATCCTGCAGGCCACCTCGACACTCCCAGGTACACCTCTGACACTCCTGCATGCCCTGACACTCTTCAGGACACCTCTGACACTGCCAGGTACTCACCATTCCCTGGGTACACCTTGACACTCCCAGGTACACGTCCGACACTCCCAGGTACACCTCTGACACTCCCGGGTACACTCCCTGACACTCCAGGTACACCTCTGACACTCCCAGGTACACCTCTGACACTCCCAGGTACACCCCTGACACTCCCAGGTACACCTCTGACACTCCTGTGCCACCTCTGACACTCCCAGGCTACCCCTGACACTTATACCTCTGACACCCCAGGTACACCCTCTGACACTCCCAGGTACTCCACTGACATTCCTGGTACACCTATGACACTCCAGGGTACAGCCTGACACTTTGCAGCACTCACTGACACTCTCCAGGTACTCACTGACACTCACAGTTACATCCCTGACACTCCCAGGTACACCTCTGACACTCCCAGGTACACCTCAGACACTCCCAGGTCCACTTTCACACTGCTAGGTACACCCTGACACTTCAGGTACCTCTGACACTCCCTGATACACCTCTAACACTCCCAGGTACACCCTGACACTCCCAGGTACACCGCCGACACTGCCAGGTACACCCCTGACACCGCCAGTACTCTCAGACACTGCCAGGTACACCTCAGAGACACTCCCAGGCACACCTCTGCACACCCAAGGCACACCTCTGACACCCCCAAGTGCACCTCTCTGACACCCCAGGCACACCCCTCTGACACTCCCAGGTACACCTCTGACACTCCCAGGTACTCCACCGACAATCCCTGGTACACCCCTGACACTCCCAGGTGCACCTCTGACACTCCCAGGTACACCCCACAATTCTCAGGCACCCTCACACTCCTAGGTACACATCTGACACTTCTAGGTACCTCTGTCACTTCCTGATACACCTCTAACACTCCCAGGTACACCGCTGACACCCAGGTACACCACTGACACTGCCAGGCACACCCCTGACACTCCCAGGTGCAAACCCCAGACACTCCTAGGCACACCTCACACTCCCAGGCTACCTCCGACACTCCCAGGTACACCTCCGACACTCCTGCAGGTACACTCTCCGACACTCGCAGGTACACCTCTGACACTCCCAGGTACACCTGACAATCCAGGTACACCACTGACACCCCTGTGTACACCCCTGACACCCCCAGGCACACCTCTAACACCTCCCAGGTACACCTCTGACACTTGGTACACCTACAACACTCCCAGGTACACCTTCTGACACTCCCAGGTACACCTCCGACACTCCCAGGTACACCTCTGACACTTCCAGGTACACCCCAGACACTCCAAGGTGCACCTCTAACAATCCTAGGTGCACCTTTGACACTCCCAGGTACACCTCTGACACTTCCAGGTACACCTCAGACACCCATGCACCTCTAACAACCCAAGTACACCTCTGACACTCCCAGGTACTCCACCGAGACTCCCTGGTACACTCCTGACACTCCTAGGGTACACCTCTGACACTCCCAGGACACCCCAGACACCCCAGGCACACTTCGACACTCCCAGGTACACCTCTGACACTTCTAGGTACTCCTGTCACTCCTGATACACCTTAACACTCCAGGTACACCCTGACACCGTGCCAACTCCTGACACTCCCAGGTACACTCCTGACACCCCAGGCACACCCCTGACACCCCAGGTACACCTCTGACACTCCCAGGCACACCACCGACACTCCCAGGTACACCTCTGACACCCCAGGTACACCGCTGACACCCTGTGTACACCACACTCCCAAGTACACCTCTGACACTCCCAGGTACACTCTCACACCCCAGGTTCACCTGACACCAAGTACTCCCGACACACCCCAGGCACACCTCTGACACCCCCGGTACACCTCTGACACCCAAGGTGTAATCCTCTGACACTCCCAGGTACACCTCCTGACACTCCCAGGTACCCACTGACATTCCCCGGTACACCCTGACACCCTGGCAGGTACACATCCACACTCCCAGGTACACCTCTGACACTCCCAGGTACACCTCTGACACCCAGGGTACACCTCTGCACACTCCCAGGTACACCTCTGACACTCCCAGGTACACACCTCTGACACTCCCAGGTACACCTCCCCTGACACTCCCAGGTACACCTCTGACACTCCCAGGTACACCTCTGACACTCCCAGATACACCTCTGACACTCCCAGGTACACCTCTGACACTCCCCAGGTACTCCACTGACACTCTCTGGTACACCCCTGACACCCCAGGTACACCTCTGACACTTGCAGGCCACCCCAGACACTCCCAGGTACACTTCACACTCCTAGGTACACCTCTGACACCTCCCAGTACTCCTCTGTCACTCCCTGATACACCCTAACACTCCCAGGTACACCGCTGACACTCCCAGGTACACCTCTGACACTGCCAGGTACACCCCTGACACTCCCAGGCCACCTCCCAGACACTCCCAGGTACACCTCACACTCCCAGGTCACCTCTGACACTCCCAGGTACACCTCTGACACTCCCAGGTACACCTCCGACACTCCCAGGTACACCTCTGACACTCCCAGGTACACCTCTGACACCAAGGTACACCTCTGACACCTGGGGTACACCTCTGACACTCCCAGGCAACCTCTGACACCTCCCAGGCCACCACGGACACTGCCAGGTACACCTCAGACACTCCACAGGTACACCTCTGTGACACCGCCAGGCACACCCCTTGACACTCCCAGGTACACCTCAGACACCTGCTGCACCTCTGACACCTCAAGTGCACCTTTGACACTCCCAGGCACACCTCTGACACCTCCCAGGTACACCTCTGACACTCCCAGGTACACCACTGACAATATCTGCACACCCCTGACACTCCCAGTACACCTCTGACACTCCCAGGTACACCCCAGACACCCCAGGTACACTCTCACACTCCTAGTACACCTCTGACACTCCCAGGTACTCTGACACTCCCTGATACACCTCTAACAATCCCCAGGTACACCGCTGACACTCCCAGGTACACCGCTGACACTGCCAGGTACACCTCAGACACTCTCAGGTACACCTCTGACACTCCCAGGTACACCTCCGACACTCCCAGGTACACTCCTGACACTCCCAGGTACACCTCTGACACCCTGCACACGCTGACATTCCCAGGTACACCTCTGACACCCCTGCACACCAGACACTCCCAGGCACACTTCCCACCTCTAGGCCACCCATGACACTTCTAGGTACTCCTCTGTCACCCCTGGTACACCCCTAACACCCCAGGCACACTGACACTCCCAGGCACACGCTGACACTGCCAGGTACACCTCTCAGACACTGCCAGGTACACCCCAGACACTGCCAGGCACACCTGAGACACCCCAGGCACACCTCTCAGACACCTGCACCTCTGACACCCCAGTGCACCCCTCTGACACCCCAGGCACACCTCCTGACACTCCCAGGCACACCTCTGACACTCCCAGGCACATCCCTGACACCCCAGGTACACCTCCTGACACCCTGGGTACACCTCTGACACTCCCAGGTACCACCACTGACATTCCTGGTACATCTCTGACACTCAGGTACACCGCTGACACTCCCAGGTACACCTCCGATACTCCCAGGAACACCTCCACACCCCAGTACACTTCTCACACTCCCAGGCCACCTGACACTCCCAGGAACACCTCGACACCTCCCAGGTACACTTCTCACACCCAGGTACACCTCCGACACCCCAGGCACACCTCTGACACTCCCAATGGTCCACCTGTGACACTCTAGGGTACACCTCTGACACTCCCAGGTACACTCCTGACACTCCCAGGAACACCTCTGACACTCCCAGGTACAGCCACACTCCCAGGTACACCCCTCTGACACTCCCAGGTACACCCTCTGACACCCCAGGCACACTTCTCACACCCCAGGTACAACTATGACACTTCTAGGTACCCTCTGTCACTCCCTGGTACACCTCTAACACTCCCAGGTACACCGCTGACACTCCCAGGCAATAACTGCTGACACTGCCAGGTACACCTCAGACACTGCCAGGTACACCTGAGACACTCCCAGGTACACCCTCAGACACCCAAGTGCACCTCTGACACCCCAAGTGCACCTCTGACACTCCCAGGCACACCTCTGACACTCCCAGGTACCTACACTGACACCCAGGTACTCCACTGACACCCTGGTACACCCCTGACACTCCTGTACCTCTGACACCCGGTACACCCCAGACACTCCAGGTGACACTTCTCACACTCCTAGGTACACCTCTGACACTTCTAGGTACTCTTCTGTCACTCCCTGATACACCCCTAACACTCCCCAGGCAGGATCTGTACACCACTGACACTCCCAGGCACCTCGACACCCTGCACACCCGACACCCCAGGTACACCTCTGACACTCCCAGGTACACCTCTGACAATCAAGGGCACCTCTGACACCCCAGGTACACCTCTGACACTCCCAGGTACACCTCTGACACTCCCAGGCACATACACTGCCAGGTACACCTCAGACACCGCAAGTACACCTCTGACACTGCCAGGTACACCTCAGACACCCTAGCACAACCTCAGACACTCCAAGGTGCACCTCTAATAACCAAGTGCACTTTGACACTCCCAGGCACACCTCTGACACCCCAGGTACACCTCTGACAACCCAGTACCCACTGACACCCCTGGTACACCCCTGACACTCCCAGTACACCTCTGACACCCCAGGTACACCCCAGACACCCCAGGCACACTCCTCACACCCCAGGTACACCTTCTGACACTCTAGGTACCCTCTGTCAACTCCCCTGATACACCCCCAACTCCCAGGCACACCGCTGACACTCCCAGGTACACCGCTGACACTGCCAGGTACACCTCCTCAGACACCTCAGGCACACCTCACACCTGCAGGTACACCTCCGACACCCTGTACACTTCTGACACTCAGGTACACCTCTGACACTCCCAGGTACACCGCTGACATTCCCAGGTACACCCTGACAACTCCCAGGTACACCCCAACAACTCCCAGGTACACTTCTCACACCCTAGGTACACCTACACTTCTAGAACCTCTGTCACCCCTGGTACACCTCTAACACCCCAGGCACACCGCTGACACTCCCAGGCACACCGCTGACACTGCCAGGCACCCCTAGACACTGCCAGGCACACCCCAGACACTGCCAAGCACACCTGAGACACCCCAGGTACACCTCAGACACCCAAGGTGCACCACACTCCCCAAGTGCACCTCTGACACCCCAGGCACACCTCTGACACCCAGGCACACCTCTGACACCCCAGGTACCCACTGACACTCCCTGGTACACCTCCCCTGACACTCCCAGGTAGCACCTCTGACACCCTGTACACCCCAGACACTCCCAGGACACTTCTCACACCCTGGTACACCTCTGACACTTCTAGGTACTCTCTGTCACCCCCTGATACACCCCTAACACTCCCAGGTACACCGCTGACACTCCCAGGCACACCACTGACACCTGCCAGGTACACCTCTGACACTCCCAGGCACACCCCAGACACCCTAGGTACACTTCTCACACTCCTGGCACACCTCCGACACCCCAGGTACACCTCTGACACTCCCAGGTACACCTCCGACACCCCAGGTACACCTCTGACACCTGCACACCTCTGACAAATCCAGGTCTCCTGACACCCCAGGTACACCTCTGACACTCCCAGGCATACCCTGACACCCCACACACCGCTGACACTGCCAGGTACACCTCAGACACCGCCAGGTACACCCTCAGACACTGCCAGGTACACCTCAGACACACCCAGGCACACCCCAGACACCCAAGGCACCTCTAACAATCCCAAGTGCACCCTTGACCCAGGCACACCTCTGACAACTCCCAGGTACACCTCTGACACCCCAGGCACTCCACTGACACTCCCTGGTACACCCCTGACACCCCAGCACACCTCTGACACCCCAGGCACACCCCAGACACCCCAGGCACACCCCTCACACCCTAGGTACACCCTGACACTCTAGGTACCCTCTGTCACCTCCCCTGACACGTCCAACAACTCCCAGGTACACCGCTGACACCCAGGCACACCGCTGACACTGCCAGGTACACCTCCAGACACTGTCAGGTACACTTCACACTCGCAGGCACACCCTCCGACACCCAGTGCACACCTCTGACACCCCAGGCACACCTCTAACACTCCCATGTACACCTCTGACACTCCAGGCACACCTCTGACACTCCCAGGTACACCTCTCTGACACTCCCAGGCACACTCCTGCACTCCAAGGTGCACCTCTGACATTCCCAATAGCACCTCTGACACCCCCAGGCACACCTCTGACATTCCCAGGTACACCCTCAGACGCTCCCAGGCACACCCGCACACCCCAGGTACACCCTGACACCCCAAGCCACCTCTGACACCTCCAGGCACACCTGACACTCCCAGGCACACCTCCGACACTCCCAGGTACACTTCTACACTCCCAGGTACACCTCCGACACTCCCAGGTACACCTCTGACACCCGCAACACCTCCGACACTCTGAGGTACATCTGTCACCCCAGGCACACCTCTGACACTCCAAAGTACACCTCTGACACCCTAAATACACCTCTGACACCCCAGGCACACCTCCGACACTCCCAGGTACACCTGACACCCCAGGTACACCTCTTACACTCCCAGGTACCCTCCTCGACACTCCCAGGCACCCTCGACACTCTCAGGCACACCTCCGACACCTCAGGTACACCTCTGACACCCCAGGCACACCCCAGACACCCCAGGCACCCCCCACACCCCAGGCACACCTCCGACACTCCAAGCACACCTTGACACTCCAGGTACTACACTGACATTCCCTGGTACACCTCTGACACCCCAGGTACACCTCCGACACTCCCAGGCACACTTCTACACCCCAGGCACACCTCCGACACTCCCAGCACACCTCTGACACCTCAGGCACACCTCCCACACTCCCTCAGGCACACCCTGACACCCCAGGCACACCCCTGACACCCCAGGTGCCACCTCACACTCCCAGGTACACCCGACACCCCATACCTTGACACTCCAGGTACCCACTGACATTCCCTGGTACACCTCTGACACTCCCAGGCACACCGCTGACACTGCCAGGTACACCTCCGACACTCCCACGAACACCTCCGACACCCTGCACACTTCACACCCCAGGCACACTCCTGACACTCCCAGGTACACCTCTGACACTCCCAGGCACACCTCCTGACACCCCAAGGTACACCCCTGACACCCCAGGTACACCTCTTCACCCCCTGGTACTCCCTGACACTCCCAGGCACACCTCTGACACTCCCCGGTACACCTTTGACACTTGTGTACTCTCGTCACCCCACACACCTCACTCCCAGGTACACGACACCTGGCCACCACTGACACTGCCAGGTACACCTCTGACACCCCAGGACACCACAGACACTCCTAGTACACTTCTCACACCGGCACACATCATCCGACACTCCCAGGCACACCTCTGACACCCCAGGTACACCTCCGACACCCCAGGCACACCTCTGACACCCCAGGCACACCTCTGACAATCAAGGTACACCTCTGACACTCCCAGGTACACCTCTGACACTCCCAGGCATACCCTCCTGACACTTAGGCACACTGACACTGCCAGGCAGGCTCCCCAGACACTGCCAGGCCACCCCAGACACCGCCAGGTACACCTCAGACACTCCCAGGTACACCCTCAGACACCCAAGGTGCACCTCTAACAACCCCAAGCACCTTGACACCCAGGCACACCTCTGACACTCCCAGGTACACCTCTGACACTCCCAGGTACCCACTGACACCCTGCACACCCCCTGACACCCCAGTACACCTCTGACACTCCCAGGTACACCTCCCAGACACCCCGGGTACACTTCACACCCCAGTACACCTCTGACACTTCTAGGCACCCTCTGTCACTCCCTGATACACCTCTAACAACTCCCAGGTACACCGCTGACACTCCCAGCACCACAGGACACTGCCAGGCACACCCCACACTCAGGTACACTTCACACTCGCAGGTACACCTCCGACACTCCCAGGCACACCTCTGACACTCCCAGGTACACCTCTGACACTTGCAAAGCGCTGACATTCCCAGGTACACCTCTGACACCCTACACCCCAGACATCCCAGGTACACCTCTCACACTCCAGGTACACCTATGACACTTCTAGGTACCTCTGTCACTCCCTGGTACACCCCAACACTCCCAGGCACACCGCTGACACCCCAGGTACACCGCTGACACTGCCAGGCACACCTCAGACACTGCCAGGCACACCTGAGACACCAAGCACACCTGAGACACCCCCAGGTACACTGACACCCAAGGTGCACCTCTGACACTCCCAAGTGCACCTCTGACACCCCAGGCACACCTCTGACACCCCAGGTACACCGACACCCCAGGTACACCCTGACACTCCCAGGTACACCTCTGACACCCCAGGCACACCTCTGACACTCCCAGGCACTACCGACATTCCGTGGCACATCTCTGACACTCCAGGTACACCGCTGACACTGCCAGGCACACTCCGATACCCCAGAACACCTCCGACACCCCAGGCACACTTCTCACACCCCAGGCACACCTCCACACTCCCAGGAACACCTCCGGACACTCCCACACCCCTCACACTCGGCACACCTCCGACACTCCCAGGCACACCTCTGACACCCCAGGCACACCTCTGACACTCTAGGGCACACCTCTGACACTCCCAGGTACACCCTGACACTCCCAGGTACACCTCCCACACCCCAGCGACACCCCAGGCACACCTCTGACACCCCAGGCACACCCCAGACACCCAGGTACACTCTCACACCCTAGGCACACCATGACACTTCTAGGTACCCCTCTGTCACCCCTGGCACACCTCTAACACTCCCAGGTACACCGCTGACACTCCCAGGTACACCGCTGACACTGCCAGGTACACCCTCAGACACTGCCACCACTCTGAGACACTCCCAGGTACACCTCAGACACCTGCGGTGCACCTCTGACACTCCCAAGGCACCTCTGACACCCCAGGCACACCTCTGACACCCCAGGTACCTCCACTGACACCCCAGGTACCACCGACACCCCTGCACACCCTGACACCCCAGGTGCACCCTGACACCCCAGGCACACCCCAGACACCCCAGATGTTTCACACCCCAGGTACACCTCTGACACTTCTAGGTACTCTTCTGTCACTCCCCTGATACACCTCTAACACTCCCAGGTACACCGCTGACACTCCCAGGCACACCACTGACACTGCCAGGACACCCACTGACACCCCAGGCACACCCCAGACACCCTAGTACACTTCACTCCTGCAACCCCAGGTACAATCTCCGACACCCCAGGTACACCTCTGACACTCCCCAGGCACACCTCTGACAATCAAGGGTACACCTCTGACACCCCAGGCATACCTCTGACACCCCCAGGCATACCTCTGATAACCCCAGGCACACCGCTGACACTGCCAGGTACACCTCAGACACTGCCAGGCACACCCCAGACACTGCCAGGCACACCTCAGACACCCCCAGGCACACCTCAGACACCCAAGGTGCACCTCTAACAATCCCAAGTGCACCTTGACACTCCCAGGCACACCTCTGACACTGGCACACCTCTGACAATCCCGGTGCACCACTGACCTCCCTGGCACACCTGACACTCCCCAGCACACCCTCTGACACCTCTGCACACCCCAGACACCCCAGGCACACTTCCTCACACTCCTAGGCACACCTCTGACACCTCTAGGTACTCCCTCTGTCACTCCCTGATACACCTCTAACAACTCCCAGGCACACCGCTGACACTCCCCAGGCACACCGCTGACACTGCCAGGCACACCCCAGACACTCCCCAGGCACACTCTCACACTCCGCAGGCACACCTGACACCCCTGCTAGGCACACCTCTGACACTCCAGGCACACCTCTGACACTTGCTGACATTCCCAGGCACACCTCTGACCAAGTACACACCCCAGACACTCCCAGGCACATCTCACACCCTAGGTACACCTATGACACTTCTAGGTACTCCTCTGTCACCCCCTGGTACACCTCTAACACTCCCAGGCACACTGCTGACACTCCCAGGTACACCGCTGACACTGCCAGGTACACTTCAGACACTGCCAGGCACACCCCAGACACTGCCAAGCACACCTGAGACACTCCCAGGCACACCTCAGACACTCCAAGGTGCACCTCTGACACTCCCAAGTGCACCTCCTGACACCCAGGCACACCTCTGACACTCCCAGGCACACCTGACACCCATGCACCCACTGACACCCCTGGCACACCCCTGACACTCCAGGTGCACCTCTGACACTAGGTGCACACCCCAGACACTCCCCAGGACACTCCTCACACCCTTGGCACACCTCTGACACTTCTAGGCACTCTCTGTCACCCCTGATACACCTCTAACACTCCCAGGTACACCGCTGACACTCCCAGGCACACCACTGACACTGCCAGGCACACCTCTGACACCCCAGGCACACCCCAGACACCCTAGGCACACTCTCACACCCTGGCACACTCCGACACCCAGGTACACCTCTGACACTCCAGGCACACCTGACACTCCCAGGCACACCTCTGACACTCAGGCACACCTCTGACAATCCAGGGCACACCTCTGACACTCCAGGCACACCTCTGACACTCCCAGGCATACCCCTGACACCCCAGGCACACCGCTGACACTGCCAGGCACACCTCAGACACTGCCAGGCACACCCCAGACACTGCCAGGCACACCCCAGACACTCCCAGGCACCCCAGACACCTTCCAGCACCCTAACAATCCCAAGTGCACCTTGACACTCCCAGGCACACCTCTGACACTCCCCAGGCACACCTCTGACACTCCCAGGCACTCCACTGACACCCCCTGGCACACCCCTGACACTCCCAGCACACCTCTGACACCCCCAGGCACACCCCAGACACTCCCAGGCACACTTCTCACACCCCAGGCACACCTCTGACACTTCTAGGTACCTCTGTCACTCCCCTGATACACGTCTAACAACTCCCCAGGCACACCGCTGACACTCCAGGCACACTGCTGACACTGCCAGGCACACCCCAGACACTCTCAGGCACACTCTCACACTCGCAGGCACACCTCCGACACTCCCAGGCACACCTCTGACACTCCCAGGTACACTCTAACACTCCCATGCACACCTCTGACACTCCCCAGGCACACTCCGACACACCCCAGGCACACTCTGACACTCTGCACACCCCTGACACTCCAAGCACACCTCTGACATCTCACTGCACCTCTGACACTCCCAGGCACACCTCTAACATTCCCAGGTACACCTCAGACACTCCCAGGCACACCGCTAACACCCCCAGGCACACCTCTGACACTCCCAAGGACCTCTGACACTCCCAGGCACACTGACACTCCCCAGGCACACCTGACACTCCCCAGGCACACTCTACACCCCAGGCACACCTCCTGACACCCAGGCACACCTCTGACACCCCAGGCACACTCCGACACTCCTGTGCACACATCTGTCACTCCCCAGGCACACCTCCTGACACTCCAAAGCACACCTCTGACACCCTAAACACACCTCTGACACTTGCACCTGACACCTGCAGGCACACCTCCGACACTCCAGGCACACTTACACTCCCCAGGTACACCTCCGACAGTCCCAGGTACCTCTGACACTCTCAGGCACACCTCCGACACCTCTCAGGCACACCCTGACACTCCCAGGCACACCCCAGACACTCCCAGGTACACTTCACACCCCAGGCACACCTCCTGACACTTCCAGGCACACCCTTGACACTCGCAGGTACTACACTGACATTCCCTGGCACACCTCTGACACCCCAGGCACACCTGACACTACCAGGCACACTTACACTCCCAGGCACACCTCCGACAGTCCCAGGTACACCTGACACTCTGTGCACACCTCCCACACCCAGGCACACCCTGACACTCCAGGCACACCCCAGACACTCCCCAGGCACACTTCTCACACTCCCAGGCACACCTCCGACACCCCAAGCATACCTTGACACTGCAGGTACCCACTGACATTCCCCACACCTCTGACACCCCAGGCACACTCCTGACACTGCCAGGCACACTCCGACACCCCACGAACACTCCTGACACACCCCAGGCACACTCTCACCCAGGCACACCCCTGACCCCAGGCACACCTCTGACACCCCAGGCACACCTCTGACAACCCAGGCGCACGCCTGACACCCCAGCTACACCCCACCCCTGGTTCTCCTGCGACACCCCAGGCACACCTCTGACACTCCCCAGGCACACCTTGACACCTGCACACCCCAGACACCTTCAGGCACACCCTCTCACACTCGCAGGCACACCTCCGACATCTGCAGGCACACCCCTGACACCCCAGGCACACCTCTGACACTCCCCAGGCACACCTCTGACACTCCCCAGGCACACCTCTGACACCCCAAGCACACCTCTGACACCCCCAGGCACTCCACTGACATTCCGTGGACATCCTGACACTCCCAGGCACACCGCTGACACCCAGGCACACCTCCGACACCCCAGGAACACCCCCTGACACTTGGCACACTCTCACTCCCAGGCACACCTCCGACACCCCAGGTACACCTCTGACACTCCCAGGCACACCTGTGACACCTAGGCACACCTCTGACACTCCCCAGGCACACCCCTGACATCCCCAGGCACACCTCTGACACCCCAGGCAGCTGACACCCCAGGCACACCCCTGACACCCCAGGCACACCCAGACACCCCAGGCACACTTCTCACACCCCAGGCACACCCCATGACACTTCTAGGCACCCCCTGTCACCCATGGTACACCCCAACACTCCCAGGCACACCGCTGACACTCCCAGGCACACCCGCTGACACTGCCAGGCACACCTCAGACACTGCCAGAACACCTCAGACACCACCAGCACACCTGAAACACTCCAGGTACACCTCAGACACCCAAGGCACCTCTGACACTCCCAAGTGCACCTCTGACACTCCCCAGGCACACCTGACACTCCCAGGCACACTCTGACACTCCCAGGTACCCACTGTCACTCCCTGGTACACCCTGACACTCCCAGGTGCACCCCTGACACTCCCCAGGCACACCCCAGACACCCCAGGACACTCTCACACCCTAGGCACACCTTGACACTTCTAGGCACTCTCTGTCACTCCCTGATACACCCTCTAACACTCCCAGGCACACCGCTGACACTCCCCAGGCACACCACTGACACTGCCAGGCACACCTCTGACACTCCCCAGGCACACCCCAGACACCCTAGGCACACCTCTCACACCCCTGGCACACCTCCGACACTCCCAGGTACACCTCTGACACTCCCAGGCACACCTCCGACACTTCCAGGCACACCTCTGACACTCCCCAGGCACACTGACAATCCAGGCACACCTCTGACACTCCCAGGTACACCTCTGACACTCCCTGATACACCCTACCAACTCCCCAGGTACACCCGCTGACACTCCCCAGGCACACTGCTGACACTGCCAGGCACACCCAGACACTCCCCAGGCACACCTCACACCGCACACCTCCGACACTCCCAGGCACACCCTCTGACACCCCAGGCACACCCCAACACCCCATGCACACCCCTGACACCCAGGCACCTCCCTGACTCCCAGGCACACCTCTGACACCCCAGGCACACCCCAGACACCCATGCACCTCTGACATTCCCCACTGCACCTCTGACACTCCCAGCCACACCTCTGACATTCTGGCACACCTCAGACGCTCCCAGGCACACCGCTCACACCCCAGGCACACCTCCCTGACACTCCCCACACCTCTGACACTCCAGGCACACCTCCGACACCCCAGGCACACCTCCGACACCCCAGGCACACTTACACTCCCAGCACACCTCCGACACCCCAGGCACACCTCTGACACCCCAGGCACACCCACACTCCCAGGCACACATCTGACACCCCAGGCACACCTGACACCCCCAGGCACACCTGACACCCTGGCACACATCCACACTCTGCACACCTCTGACACCCCAAGCACACCTCTGACACCCCAACACACCTCTGACACCCCAGGCACACACCTGACACTGCAGGCACACCTGACACCCCAGGCACACTTCCACACTCCCAGGCACCTCCCGACAGTCCCAGGTACCCTCTGACACCTCAGGCACACCTCCGACACTCCCCAGGCACACCTCTGACACCCCAGGCACACCCCAGACACCCCAGGCACACCACACCCCAGGCACACCTCCGACACCTCCAGGCACACCTGACACTCGCAGGCACTACACCGACATTCCCTGGCACACCTCTGACACTCCCCAGGTTCACCGACACTGCCAGGCACACCTCCGACACCCCACGAACACCTCCGACACTCCCCAGGCACACCTCACACCTCCAGGCACACCTCCGACACTCCCCAGGCACACCTCTCACACTCCCCAGGCACACCTCTGACACCCCTGCTGCACGCCTGACACTCCCCAGGCACACCCCTTTCACCCCTGGTTCTCCCATGACACTCCCAGGCACACCTCTGACACTCCCAGGCACACCTCTGACACCCCTGGTACGCCTCTGACACTCCCCAGGCACACCTCTTCACACCTGGTTCTCCCACACACTCCCAGACACACCCCACCCCAGGCACACCGCTGAAACCCCAGGCACACCACACTGACACCAGGCACACCTCTGACACCCCAGGCACACCCAGACACCCCTAGGCACACTCTCACACCCCTGGCACACCTCCCACACCCCAGGCACCTCTGACACCCCAGGCACACTCGACACTCCGCAGGCACACCTCTGACACCCCAGGCACACCTCTGACAATCCAGTACACCTCTGACACTCCCCAGGCACACCCTGACACTCCAGGCACACCTCTGACACCCCAGGCATACTCTGACACTCCCCAGGCACACCGCTGACACTGCCAGGGACACCTCAGATACTGCCAGGCACACCCCAGACACTGCCAGGCACACCTCAGACACTCCCAGGTACACACCTCAGACACTCCAAGGTGCACCTCTAACAATCCCAAGTGCACCTTGACACTCCAAGGCACACCTCTGACACTCCCAGGCACACCTCTGACACCCCAGGTACTCCACTGACACTCCCCTGGCACACCCCTGACACTCCTGCACACCTCTGACAGTCCCAGGCACACCCCAGACACCCCAGGCACACTCACACCCCAGGCACACCTCTGACACTACCAGGTACTCTCTGTCACCCCTGATACACCTCTAACAACTCCCAGGCACACCGCTGACACTCCCAGGCACACCATGACACTGCCAGGCACACCCCAGACACCAGGCACACTTCACACTCCCAGGCACACCTCCGACACCCCAGGCACACCCCACTCCCAGGCACACCCTGACACCCCAGGCACACCCCAGACACTCCAAGTGCACCTGACATTCCCCAATTGCACCTCTGACACCCCAGGCACACCTCTGACATTCCCAGGCACACCTTGCACCCTAGGCACACCGCTGACACTCCCAGGCACACCCCTGACACTTCCAAGCACACCTCTGACACTCCAGGCACACCTCCGACACCCCAGGCACACCTCCGACACCCCAGGCACACTTTACACCCCAGGCACACCTCCGACACCCTGGTGCACCCTCTGACACCCCAGGCACACCCGACACCTCAGGCACACCCTGACACTCCCAGGCACACCTCTGACACCCCAGGTACACCTCTGACAATCCAACACACCCTGACACCCCAGGTACACCTCCGACCTCCCGCAGGCACACCACACTATACACTTACACCCCAGGCACACCCCACACCCCAGGCACTCTGACACCTGAGGAACACCCACACTCCCCAAGCACACCTTGACACTCGCAGGCAACCCACTGACATTCCCCACACCGCACACTGCCACACCTGACACTCCAGGAACACCTGACACCCCAAGCACACTCTCACACCCCAGGCACACCTGACACTCAGGCACACCTCTGACACCCTGGGCCACCTGTGACACTCTAGAAACACCTCTGACACCCCAGGCACACCTCTGACACTCCTGGTGGACACCTCTGACACCCCAGGTACAGCGCTGACACTCCCAAGCACACCTCTGACACCCCAGGCACCCACTGACACTCCTGGCACACCCCTGACACCAGGCACACCTCCCCACACCCAAGGCACACCCCAATCACTCCCAAGCACACCTTGACACTGCAGGCACTCCACTGACATTCCCTGGCACACCTCTGACACCCCAGGCACACCGCTGACACCCAGGCACACCTCCGACACCCCACGAACACCTCCGACACTCCCCAGGCACACCCTGACACCCAAGGCACACCCTGACACCCCAGGCACACCTTTACATTTAGGCACACCCCAGACACTCTGCACACTTCTCACACCTGCACACCTCTGACATTCCCCAGGCACACCTCTGACACTCCCAGGCACACCTCTGACACTCCCAGGCACACCCCTGACAATCCCAGATAGCCTCTGACACCCCCAGGCACACCTCTGACACTGCCAGGCACCCCACTGATATTCCCTGGCACACCTCTGACACCCCAGGCACACATCCAACACACCCAGATACACCTCTGACACACTAAGGCACAGCTGTGACACTCCACAGGCACACCCCTCCCACCCCAGGTACCACTGACACTCCCCTGTTACACCCCTGACACTTCCAGGCACACCTGACACCCGGCACACCCCAGACACTCCCAGGCACACCTCCTGACACTCCAAGGCACACCCCAGTCACCCCAGGCACACTCTCACACCCCAGGCATACCACTGACACCTCTAGGCACTCTCTGTCACCCCTGATACACCCCAACACCCCAGGCACACTGCTGACACTGTCAGGCACACCCCAGACACACAGGCACACCTCAGACACCCAGGCACACCTCAGGCACCCCAGGCACACCCCTCAGACACCCAGGTGCACCTCTGACACTCCCCAAGTGCACCTTGACACTCCCCAGGCACACACCTCTGACACCTCCCAGGCACACCTCTGACACTCGAAGGCACCACTGACACTCCCCTGGCACACACCCCCTGAAACCCCAGGCACAGCCTGACCCTCCCAGGCACACCCCAGACACCTCCACAGGCACACTTCACACTCCCAGGCACACCTCCGACACTCCCAAGTACACCTTGACACTGCAGGTACCACTGACATTCCCTGGTACACCTCTGACACCCCAGGTACACCGCTGACACTGCCAGGCACACCTCCGACACTCCCACGAACACCTCCGACACTCCCAGGCACACCTCTGACACCCCAAGGCACTCCTCTGACACTTCCAAGTACACCCCCTTTCACCCCCTGGTCCTCCCTGCACACCCCAGGCACACCTCTGACACTCCCCAGGCACACCTTGACACTCCAGGCACACCCCAGACACCCCCAGGCACACTTCACACCTGCAGGCACACCTCCGACATTCCCAGGCACACCTCTGACACACTCCCAGGCACACCTCTGACACCCCAGGCACACCTCTGACACTCCCAGGCACACCTCTGACACCCCCTGGCACCCTGAAACCCCAGGCACACCTCTGACCCTCCCCAGGCACACCCCAGACACCTCACAGGCACACTTCTCACACTCCCAGGCACACCCGACACCCCAAGCACACCTTGACACCCCAGGCACTCCACTGACTCTCCGTGGCACACCTCTGACACCCCATGGCACACCGCTGACACTGCCAGGCACACCGACACCCCAGGAACACCTCCGACACTCCGGCACACTTCTCACACTCCCAGGCACACCCGACACCCCCAGGCACACCTCTGACACTTCCAGGTACACCTCTGACACTCCAGGGCACACCTCTGACACTCCCAGGCATACCTCTGACAACCCAGGGCACACCTCTGACACTCCCAGGCACAGCCTGACACTCCCAGGCACGCCACTGACACCCCTGGCACACCCTGACACCCCAGGCACACCCTGACATCCCAGGCACACCCCAGACACTCCCAGGCACACTTCTCACACCCCTAGGCACACCACGACACTTCTAGGTACTCTGTCACCCCTGATACACCTTTAACAACCCCAAGCACACCTCCTGACACCCCAGGCACACCTCTGACACTCCCAGGCACACCTCTGACACTCCCAGGCATACCTCTGACACTCCCAGGCACACCTCTGACACTGCCAGGTACCCACTGACATTCCCTGCACTGACACTCCAGGCACACGTCCGACACTCCCAGGCACACCTCTGACACCCCAGGCATACCTCTGACACCCCAGGCACACCGCAGACACCAGGCACACCTCAGACACTGCCAGGCACACCCTCAGACACTGCCAGGCACACCCCAGACACCCCAGGCACACCCCAGACACTCCTCAGGCACACTCACACCGCAGGCACACCTCCGACACTCCCAGGCACACCTCTGACACCTCCAGTACAACTCTGACACCCCAGTGCACACCTCTACCCCAGGCACATCTGACACCCCAGGCACACCTCTGACACCCCAGGCACACCTCTGACACTCCCCATGCACACCTCTGACACTCCCCAGGTACACCTCTGATACTCCCAGGAACACCCTCAGACACTCCCCAGGCACACTTCTCACACTACCAGGCACATCTCCGACACCCCACGCACACCTCCTGACACACCCCAGGCACACCTCTGACACCCAGGGCACACCCCACACCCCAGGCACACCCCACCCCAGTCACACCTCTGACACCCCAGGCATACCTCTGACACCCCAGGCACACCTCTGACACTGCCAGGTACTCCACTGACATTCCAGTACACCTCTGACACTCCCAGGTATACCGCTGACACTGCCAGGTACACCTCCGACACCAGGAACACCCCAGACACCCAGGTGCACACGTCTCACACTACCAGGCACATTCCGACATCCACGCACCCTGACACCGGTACACCCTGACACTCCAGGCACACCTCTGACACTCCCAGGCAACCTCTGACACTCCCAGTACCTCTGACACCCAGGCATACTCCTCACTCCACAGGCACACCTCACACTGCCAGGTACTCCACTGACATTCCCCTGCACACCTCTGACACTCCCCAGGCACACGTCCGACACCCAGGCACACCCTGACACTCCTGCACACCTCTGACACCCCAGGGCACACCCCTGACACTCCCAGGGCCACCCCTGACACCCCAGGCACACCCTGACTCTCCCAGGCACACCTCTGACACCCGGCACACCTCTGACACCCCAGGCACACCTCTGACACCCAGGCACACCCCAGACACCTGCTGCACCTCTGACACCCCAGTGCACCTTGACACCCCAGGCACACCTCTGACACTCCCAGGCACACTGACAATCCAGGTACACCACTGAGACTCCCTGCACACCCCCTGACACCCAGGCAACCCCTGACACCCCAGGCACACCGACACCCCAGGCACACCTCTCACACTCCCAGGCACACCTCTGACACTTCTAGGTACCCTCTGTCACCCCTGATACACCTTAAGAACCCAGGCACACCCCACACACCCAGGCACACCCCACACCCAGGCACACCTCCTACACCCCAGGCACACCTCTGACACCCCAGGCACACCTCCTGACACTACCAGGCACACCTCTGACACTCCCAGGCACACCTCTGACTCTCCCAGGCACACCTCTGACACCCCAGGTACACCTCTGACACTCCCAGGTACTCCACTGACATTCCCTGGCACACCTCTGACACTCCCAGGTACACGTCCGACACTCCCAGCACACACATCTGACACCTGAGGCACAGCTCTGACACTCCCAGGCAGACCTCTGACACTCCCAGGTACCCATTGACACCCCAGCAACACCTCTGATACCCCAGGTACACCTTGACACCCCAGGTACACCTCTGACACCCCAGGCACACCCCAGACACCCCAGGTACACACCACACTCCTAGGCACACCTATGACACTTCCAAGTACCTCTGTCTCCTGATACACCCTAACACTCCCAGGCACACCGCTGACACTCCCAGGCACACTGCTGACACTGCCAGGCACACCTCAGACACTGCCAGGCACACCTGAGACACTGCCAGGCACACCTGAGACACCCCAGGCACACCCCAGACACCCAAGGTGCACCTGACACCCCCAAGGCACCTCTGACACTCCCAGGCACACCCTGACACCCCAGGTGCACACCTCTGACACTCCCAGGTACTCCACTGACAATCCCTGCCAGCTGACCTCCCCAGGTGCACCTCTGACACCCCCAGGCACACCCCAGACACTCCCAGGCACACTTCTCACCTCCTACACACCTCTGACACTCCCAGGCACACCTCTGACACTCCCAGGTACTCCACTGACATTCCGTGGCACACCTCTGACACTCCCAGGCACACCGCTGACACTGCCAGGTACACCTCCGACACTCCCAGGAACATCCCCTGACACTCTGGTACACCTCTGACACTAGGGCACACCTGTGACACTCCCAGGCACACCTCTGACACTCCCCAGGCACACCTCTGACTCTCCCAGGCACACCTATGTCATCCCCAGGCACACCTCTGACACTCCCAGGTACTCCACTGACATTCCCTGGCACACCCCTGACACTCCCAGGCACACGTCCGACACTCCCAGATACACCTCTGACACCTGAGGCACAGCCTCTGACACCCCAGGCAGACCTCTGACATCCCAGGCACCCACTGACACCCCAGATACACCTCTGACACTTCCCAGGCACACCTCTGACACCCCAGGCACACCTCTGACACCCCAGGCACACCCAGACACCCCAGGCACACTTCTCACACTCCTAGCACACCTCTGACACTTCTAGGTACCCCTCTGTCACCCCTGATACACCCTTCAAATTCCCCAGGCACACCGCTGACACCCCAGGCACACCGCTGACACTGCCAGGCACACCCCCAGACACTCCTCAGGCACACTTCTCACACACGCAGGTACACCTCCAACACCCCAGGCACACCTCTGACACCCCATGTACACCTCTGACACCCCACACCTCTGTCACCCCAGGCACACCTCTGACACTCCCCTGCCACTTCACTGACATTCCGTGGTACACCCCTGACACTCCCAGGCACACCGCTGACACTGCCAGGTGCAGCCTCCGACACCCCAGGAACACCTGACACCCCAGGCACACTCCTCACACCTACCAGGCACACCTCCACACTCCCACGCACACCCCTGACACCCCAGGCACACCTCTGACACTCCAGGCACACCTCTGACACTCCCAGATACACCTCTGACACTCCCAGGCACACCTCTGACACTCCCAGGCATACCCTGACACCCCAGGCACACCTCTGACACTGCCAGGCACTCCACTGACATTCACTGGCACACCTCTGACACTCCCAGGCACACGTCCGACACTCCCAGGCACACCTCTGACACCCCAGGCACACCTCTGACACACTCCAGGGCACACTCTGACACTCCCAGTTACACCTCTGACACTCCCATGCACACCTCTGACTCTCCCAGGCACACCTCCTGACACTCCAGGCACACCCTGACACTCCCAGGCACACCTCTGACACTCCAGATAGCACTCTGACACTCCGGCACACCTCTGACACTGCCAGGTACTCCACTGACATTCCCTGCACACCTCTGACACTCCCCAGGCACACGTCCAACACTCCCAGATACACCTCTGACACTCCCAGGCACAGCTCTGACACTCACAGGCACACCTCTGACACTCCCAGGCACCCACTGACACTCCCTGTTACACCCCTGACACCCCAGGCACACCTCTGACACCCCAGGCACACCCCAGACACCCCAGGCACACCTCTCACACTCCAAGGCACACCCCTGTCACCCCCAGGCACACCCTCACACTCCTAGGTACACCACTGACACTTCAGGCACCTCTGTCACCCTGATACACCTTTAACAACTCCAGGCACACCCCTGACACCCAGGTACACCCCTCTGACACCCCAGCACCCCCACACCCCAGCATACCTCTGACACTCCCCAGGCATACCTCTGACACTCCCAGGCACACCGCAGACACTGCCAGGCACACCCCAGACACTGCACACCCCAGACACCCCAGGCACACCTCAGACACTCGGAGGTGCACCTCTAACAATCCCAAGTGCACCTTGACACTCCCAGGCACACCTGTACACCCCAGGCACACCTCTTACACCCCAGGTAACCACTGACACTCCCTGGTACACCCCCTGACACCCCAGGTACACCCCTGACACTTGCACCCAGAAACCCCAGGCACACCCCACACCCTAGGCACACCTCTGACACTTCAGGTACCCCTCTGTCACCCTGGTACACCTCTGACACAGGCACACGTCCGACACCCCAGGCACACCTCTGACACTCCCAGGTACACCTCTGACACCCAGGGCACACCCCTGACACTCCCCAGGCACACTCTGACACCCAGGCACACCTCTGACTCTCCCAGGCACACCTCTGACACTCCCCAGGCACACCTCTGACACTGCACCCACTGACATTCCCTAGTACACCTCTGACACTCCCAGGCACACGTCCGACACTCCAGATACACCCTGACACCCTGAGGCACAGCCTGACACACTCCCAGGCAGACCTCTGACACCCCCAGGCACCCACTGACACCCCAGATACACCCCACACCAGGCACACCTCTGACACTCGGGCACACCTCTGACACTGTACACCCAGACACTCCCAGGTATACTTCACCCCAGGCACACCACACTTCAAGTGCCCTCTGTCACTCCCCTGATACACCTCTAACACTCCCAGGCACACCGGTACACTCCCCAGGCACACCGCTGACACTGCCAGGCACACCCCAGACACTGCCAGGCACACCTGAGACACTGCCTGGCACACCCAGGCACACCAGACACCCAAGGCAGCACCTCTGACACCCCAAGTGCACCTCTGACACCCCAGGCACACCTCTGACACCCCCAGGCACACCTCTGACACCCCAGGCACCCACTGACACCCCTGGTACACAGCTGACACTCCCAGGTGCACCCCTGACACCCCAGGCACACCCCAGACACCCAGGCACACCTCACTCCCAAGCAAACCTCTGACACTCTAGGCACCTCTGTCACCCTGATAAACCTCTAACACTCAGGCACACCGCTGACACTCCCAGGCACACCACTGACACTGCCAGGCACACCCCAACACACCCAGGCACACCCCAGACACCCCAGGCACATTTCTCACACTCCCAGGCACACCTCCGACACCCCAGGCACACCTCTGACACTCCCAGGCACACCTCCGACACTCCCCAGGCATACCCTGACACTCCCAGGCACACCCTGACACTCCCAGGCACACCTCTGACACCCCGGGCATACCTCTGACACCCCAGGCACACTGACAATGCCAGGTACACCCCTCAGACACTGCCAGGCACACCTCTGACACTGCCAGGCACACCTCAGACACCCCAGCACACTCCCAGACACCCAAGGGCACCCCAACAATCCCAAGCACTCCACTGACACCCCCTGGCACACCCGAGACACCCCAGGTACACCTCTGGCACCCCAGGCACACCCAGACACCCCAGGCACACCTCTCACACCCCAGGCACACCTCTGACACCCCCAGGCACACCTCTGACACTCCCCAGGCACACCTCTGACACCCCCTGGCACACCTGAAACCCAGGCACACCCCTGACACCCCAGGCACACCCCAGACACCCCACAGGTACACCCTCACACCCCAGGCACACCTCCGACACCGGCACACCTTGACACTCCCAGGTACCCCACTGATTCTGTGGCACACCTCTGACACCCAGGCACACCGACACTGCCAGGTACACCCCACACCCCAGGAACACCCGATACTCCCAGGCACTTCTGCCCCAGGCCACCTGACACTCCCTGGCACACCCTGACACTCCCAGGCACACCCTGACACTCCAGGCACACCTGACACTCCCAGGCATACCCTCTGACAATCCCAGGCACACCTCTGACACCCCAGGCACAGCCTGACACCCCAGGCACGCCACTGACACTCCCTGGTACACCCCACACCCCAGGCACACCTCTGACATTCCAGGCACACCCCAGACACTCCCCAGGCACACCCCTCACACTCCCAGGCACACCACTGACACTCTAGGCACCTCTGTCACTCCCTGACACACCAACAACCCCAAGCACACCTCTGACACTCGCAGGCACACTCTGACACTCCAGGCACACCTCTGACACCCCAGGTATACCTCTGACACCCCAGGCACACCTCTGACACTGCCAGGCACTCCACTGACATTCCCTGGTACACCCCCTGACACTCTGTGCCACGTCTGACACCCCAGGCACACCTCTGACACTCCCCAGGCACACTTGACACCCCAGGCACACCGCAGACACTGCCAGGCACACCAGACACCACAGGCACACCTCAGACACCGCCAGGCACACCTCTGACACTCCCCAGGCACACCTCAGACACCTCCAGGCACACTTCTCACACTCTGCAGGCACACCTCCGACACCCCAGGCACACCTCTGACACCCCAGGCACACCTGACCCCATGTACACCTCTGACACTCCCAGGTACACCCTGACACTCCAGGCACACCTCCTGACACTCCCCAGGCACACCTCTGACACTCCCAGGCACACCTCCCTGACACCCCAGGCACACCTCTGACACTCCCAGAACACCAGACACCCCAGGCACACTTCTCACACTACCAGGTACATCTCCGACACTCCCAGGCACACCTTGACACTCCCAGGCACACCCTCACACCCACAGGCACACCTCTGACACCCCCAGGCACACCTCTGACACTCCCCAGGCACACCTCTGACACCCCAGGCACCCCTGACACTCCCAGGCACACCTCTGACACTGCCAGGCACTCCACTGACATTCCGTGGCACACCTCTGACACTCCCCAGGCATACCGCTGACACTGCCAGGCACACCTCTGACACCCCAGAACACCCCAGACACCCCAGGCACACGTCTCACACTACCAGGCACATCCCTGACTCCCACGCATACCTCTGACACCCCGGCACACCCCTGACACCCAGGCACACCCCACACCCCAGGCACACCTCTGACACCACACCTCTGACACTCCCCAGGCACACCTCTGACACTCCCAGGCACACCTCTGACACTGCCAGGTACTCCACTGACATTCCTGGCACACCTCTGACACCCAGGCACACGTCCGACACCCCAGGCACACCCTGACACTCCAGTACACCTCTGACACTCCAGGGCACACCCCTGACACCAGGCACACCTCTGACACTCCCAGGCACACCTCTGACCTCCCAGGTGCACCCTCTGACACTCCCAGGCACACCTCTGACACTCCCAGGCACACCTCTGACACTCCCAGGCACACCTCCCAGACACCTGCTGCACCTCTGACACTCCCAAGTGCACCTTTGACACCCCAGGCACACCTCTGACACTTGCACACCTCTGACAATCCCAGGCACTCCACTGAGACTCCTGCACCCTGACACTCCCCAGGCACACCTCTGACACCCCAGGCACACCCCAGACACTCATGTACACTTCACACCCCAGGCACACCCTGACACTTCTAGGCACCTCTGTCACCCCCTGATACACCTTTAAGAACTCCCAGGCACACCTCTGACACTCCCCAGGCACACCTCTGACACCCCAGGCACACCTCTGACACCCGGCACACCTCTGACACTCCCCAGGCCACCCCTCTGACACTACCAGGTACACCTCTGACACTCCCCAGGCACACCTCTGACTCTCCCAGGCACACCTCTGACTCCCAGGCACACCCTCTGACACTGCACTCCACCGACATCCCTGCACACCTCTGACACTCCCCAGGCACACGTCCGACACTCCCAGATGCACACATCTGACACCTGAGGTACAGCCTGACACTCCCAGGCAGACCTCTGACACCCCAGGCACCCATTGACACTCCCAGATACACCTCTGACACCCCAGGCACACCTTTGACACCTGTGTACACCTCTCACACTCCCAGGCACACCCCAGACACTCCCAGGCACACCACCAACACCCTAGGCACACCTATGACACTTCCAAGTACCTCTGTCTCTCCCCGATACACCCCAACACTCCCCAGGCACACTGCTGACACTCCCAGCACACTGACACAGGCACACCTCAGACACTGCCAGGCACACCTGAGACACGCCAGGCACACCCCAGACACCCCAGGTACACCTGACACTCAAGGCACCTCTGACACCCCAAGTGCACCCTGACACTCCCAGGCACACCGCTGACACTGCCAGGCACATCTCAGACACCCTGCCAGGCACACCTAGACACTGCCAGGCACACCTGAGACACCCCAGGCACACCTCAGACACCCAAGGTGCACCTCTGACACTCCCAAGTGCACCTCTGACACTCCCAGGCACACCTCTGACACTTGCACACCTCTGACACCCCAGGCACTCCACTGACAATCCCTGGCACACAGCTGACACCCCAGGCACTCCTGACACCCCAGGCACACCCCCAGACACCCCAGGCACACCACCTCCCACCCTGACACCCCAGGCACACCTCTGACACTCCCTGAGGCACTCCACTGACATTCCAGTACACCCCTGACACCCCAGGCACACTGCGACACCAGGCACACCTCCTGACACTCCCAGGAACATCCTGACACCAGGCACACTGACACTCCAGGCACACCCAGACACTTAGGCACACCTCTGACACCCCAGGCCAGTTCCTGACTCCCACAGGCACACCTGTCACCCCAGGCACACCCCTGACACCCCAGGTAACTCCACTGACATTCCCTGGCACAACCTCTGACACCCCAGGTACACGTCTCACACTCCCCAGATACACCTCTGACACTCCGAGGCCAGCTCTGACACTAGGCAGACCCTGACATTCCAGGTACTCCACCACACCCCAGACACACCTCTGACACCCCAGGCACACCTCTGACACCCCAGGCCACCTGACACCCCAGGCACACCCAGACACCCCAGGCACACCACACCCTAGGCACAACCCTGACACTCCAGGCACCTCTGTCACCCCCACAACCCCACCAACCCCAGGCACAATCACACTCCCAGGCACACGCTGACACCGCCAGGCACACTCAGACACCCCTCAGGCACACCCCACACACCAGGTCCACCTCCAACACTCCCAGATACACGTCTGACACCTGCACACCTCTGACACCCCATGTACACCCCTGACACCCCAGGCCACCTCTGTCAACCCCAGGCACACCCCACACTCTGCCACTTCACTGACACCTGGTACACCCTCTGACACCCCAGGCACACCCTGACACTGCCAGGTGCAGCCTCCGACACCCCAGGAAACACTCCGACACCCCAGGCACACTTCACACCACCAGGCACACCTCCGACACCCCACGCACACCTCTGACACTCCCAGGTACACCTCCGACACCCAGGCACACCTCTGACACCCCAGGCACACCTCTGACACCCCAGTTGCCACCTCTGACACCCCAGGCCACCCCTGCACCCCAGGCACACCTCTGACACTGCCAGGCACCCACTGACATTCCCTACACCTCTGACACCCCAGGTACACGTCCGACACCTGCACACCTCTGACAGCAATACGTAACTGAACGAAGTACACCGA